>NW_015177133.1:18179-36170 GCF_001447785.1 Gekko japonicus
TGGCGGGTGTAGCCTTATGACACACTTCCGGTGATGGCAGGGGATGTGGCCTTATGACACACTTCCGGTGATGTCAGGGGGTGTGGCATATGCTAATGAGTTATGCTAATGAGTTCCCCTAGCTCTTTTTCTACGAAATGACTCCTGTGCCAACCATCCCACTTTCACCACCCATTACTCATTCGCACTGGGACAGTATATGAGGACATAATGCGCAGACTCTGTCATCTGGCGATAAAGGTACAGTGGGGCATCTCGGGGCCAGGACCCCCAACTTACTGCCCATGCCTCCCAACTCCCATCCAGCTGGTTTATTTTATTTTTCACACACGCTACAGCCTTGCCACACTGAGCCATCGCCCTACCTGCTGGTGCCCTTGCCTCTCTCTCTTTAACTTTTACTCTCTCATCACTCCTGACACAGCCTGGGTGCAGGGGGGAGTGCCCCCCAACTTATTTAAATGCCCCCTGAAGTTTTAAAAAAATCCTGGCTACAGCCCTGGAAATGACCAGTCACTCATGTGCTGGGTAAGAGCCATGGATGGGCCAGTTCCAGCCCATAATAAAAATTTACCTTATGTATGGATCTGATATGTACAACTATACTCAATGGATAACCTAATTTAAGAAATCCATAATGAGGCACTCTTGTGGGGTTTTTTTAGTTGTGTATCTATAAATAATTATTATGTGTTTTAATTTTGTCTATGAAAATTTGTGGAAACTTCTTGTTCTTACTTTGATAGAATCATTGTGTGTTGCGATAGCTTATTCCCTGGCGGTGCAATAAAGCCTGGACTGACTGTATATCAAACCCTCGCAACTGCTTTCAGTATTATGGAAGGCTTATTGAGATAGATCTGCTCCCCAAACCTGAACCTGTTATTTGCCCCTCTGCGGAATGACTTTACAGCTTTAGAAGGATGATATAGATCATAGAAGAAGAAGAAAGGATAGAAATCCCTTGCTTAGCAACCCTTCAGCTGATCTTCAAAGTAGCCACAAGGGGCTGCTAATTAGCTCTTTAAAATGCACAGGCAATGCCAACCGCAGAGCTCTTATTTCATGATGCATTTGATCCTAAGGCCACTTAGAGACAAGATCTGCACTGGGGAACGTCAGTCCACAAGCCACACTTGGCCTACAAATGAGGTTCTAGAAATGGAAGATGATAGAGCAGACTGCGTAACTTCTGATGAGGGGTTACCATTTTTAAATAGCCACCCATATTTTTTAAAAAATCCCACAAGAAAAGAAGCTAAAATACAAGGAAGAAAGGATCTAATTTGTTTTCTCCTGCTGAGGATGGTTTTGTTGGGGGGGGGGTTTGCTCCAGAGCAGAGCATTTGAAAAAAAATTGTCATCCCACACCTGCATTCTGAAGTGGTACATTCCATTCTGCTACCTTCTACCACACACTCATTTCCTAGCCCATGTGCTACCCTGTTTTCTTGTGTGTGCCTTTCATGCTTTCAATATTCTCCTATTGTGCCAAGGTTTGCAGCATCAAGCCAGTTCTGCAGTAGCTAGGAAGTGTGTTAATGGTTGCTTGCCCGCTTTGGTATCAGTTGTTTCAGGCTGGCACTAGAACACAGATAATTTTGTGGGTCTCTTTCCTAAGGCTCTAAGCTCTTTCTCAGGTTGGAATTGTACCCTCTCTAGAGAACTGGATTAATCTATCTCTTTATGTGTTTTTGTTCTACAGCCCAAATCCTATTTGTGGATTGACTGTTGTTGTTTTTATTCTCTCTCCCTCCCCACCCCTCTTTTTAATTTACCAGACCTAACATTTGAGGTTACAGACCCTGAAACACGCAAATAGTGATCTGTTAACACCAGCTTCATTAACAAAAGGGTTGTGTGTTAATTGTTCTTTCTTTAGACGTTTCCCAAGAAACTTGATCTACTGGGTTTTTTATCCTTTGTAATTCTCTTTCTTTACTTGCAATTAGGAGATGAATGGATTTTTTCCTACCTGTTAAGGAAATCCATAAAGGACAATCTGACATCTGTTGGGAAATGGCCAATGTGACATTTTGTGAGTGATTAAGAGAAGACGGAATGTGATTTGGTTGCCAGCATAGAGAAGGCCAATTTTAACAAAGCCAAAAAGTGCTAGAAGGGAAATTTTAGTGAATGAGTTGGTGGTTCTCAGCGAACTGTATTAGTGTTGGTGCATGTTTTGTTCTTATAAATATTGACAAGATATCACATAATCTGGTGTTTGGTTTACAGCATAGAATTCATAAATGAAAAGGCAGCAAAACCCTAGCGAAAACGAGAGAGAGAGAAAGCTAGAGAGAAAGAGACAGATGTGTGTGTTTGTGTGTGTGTGTCTGTAGATGGGGAGAGTAGGGATGCCAGCCTCCAGGTGAGACCTGGGGATTCCCCAGAATTACAGCTCATCTCCAGAAAACAGAGATCAGTTCCCCTGGAGAAAAGGGGTGCTTTGGAGGGTGGACTCTATGGCATTGTACCCCACTGAGGTCCCTGTCCTCCCCAGAATCTATCACCAATTCGCCAGGCATTTCCCAACCGGGATCTGGCACCCCTACCCCCCCATCCGCCGCCGTTGGCCAGTGTGGACCTGGAAAGCCTAGGGGGGAGAGATGTATATGTAAGATAAGAGACTGGAAAGAAAGCCATGTGAAATGAATAGTTTCCTTGGGATTTCATGAAGTACAAACCATCTGTCTCCCTCATTTTTTTTTTGCTCTTTTAGATTTTTAACTTACCATCTAAAGAGCTCCGTTGCCTTAGAAATCTGACATCATGAAACCAACAAGATAAAATTTCCCAGTTAGAAATATAAGGGCCAGGAAAGTCTCTAGAAAAATGTTAGGGGGAGGAAGGGGGAAGCTTTGAAATTTTGTGGAGCTCTGAAAACAAGCAACCTGTATTTCCCCCCTGTTCAAATGAGTGAAATTTTTTTTAAGGTAACATAAGGGTCAAGAAGCGACAATCAGAATGGGATATGGAACAACTGATTGGTTTAGCATAGGAAAAGGAGTATGACAAGGATGTATATTGTCACCTTGCTTATTTAATATATATGCAGAATACATCATACGAAATGCTGGCCTGGATTAATCACAAGCGGGAATTAAGATTGCTGGGGAAAAGATCAACAACCTCAGATATGCAGACGATACCACTATAACGGCAGAAAGTGAAGAGGACCTAAAGAGCCTCTTGCTCAGGGTAAAAGAGGAGAGTGCAAAAGTGGGCTTGAAGCTCAACATCAAGATCATGGCACCCGGCCCCATCACTCCTTGGCAAATAGAAGGGGAAGTCGTGGAAGTAGTGACAGACTTCACGTTCCTGGGATCCCAGATCACCGCAGACTGTGACTGCAGCCATGAAATTAAAAGATGCCTGCTCCTTGGGAGGAAAGCGATGGTGAACCTAAACAGCATGATAAAAAGTAGAGACATCATCCTGCCAACAAAAGTCCGCATGGTCAAAGCAATGGTATTCCCAGTAGTCATGTATGGCTGCGAGAGTTGGACTATAAGGAAGGCCGAGCGCCGAAGAAGAGATTCTTTTGAACTATGGTGCTGGAGAAGACTCTTGAGAGTCCCTTGGACTGCAAGAAGATCAAATCAGTCAATCCTAAAAGAAATCAACCCTGACTGTTCCCTAGAAGGCCAGATAATGAAACTGAAGCTCAAATACTTTGGCCACCAAATGAGAAGGGAGCACTCACTGGAGAAGACCCTGATGCTGGGAAAGATTGAAGGTCAAAGAAGATCGGGACGGCAAAGGATGAGATGGTTAGACAGTGTCATAGATGCAATGAACATGAAATTGAGCCAACTTCAGAGGATGGTGGAAGACAGGAAGGCCTGGCGGAATCTGGTCCATGGGGTCACGAAGAGTCGGACTTGACTGTGTGACTAAACAACAACAAATGACTCAAAATGTGCAGCGTAAAAATGTTTATATTAGACAATAGTAATTCATTTATAGAGCTGTGGTGGCTTAGAGGTTAAGACACTAAGCTACATACCAGAAGGTCGTAGTTCAGCAGTTTGAGACCCTAGTGCCACGTGACGGAATGAGCTCCCATCTCTGGTCCCAGCTCCTGCCAACCTATTTATCTATTTATATCCTACTTTTTCCCCAAAATGGGGGACCCAAGTGGCTTACATCATTTTCTACTCCTCCATTTCATCCTCACAACAACCTTGTGAGGTAGCATAGAGAGGAAGT
This sequence comes from Gekko japonicus, assembly GCF_001447785.1. NCBI lineage: Eukaryota > Metazoa > Chordata > Lepidosauria > Squamata > Gekkonidae > Gekko > Gekko japonicus. The sequence continues at coordinate 22,392 of NW_015177133.1, forward strand.
ACTGGGGTGGGTGGGCAGAGTCACTCCACTGTGGCTTCAGCATGGCAGAACCACCTTGTCTGCAGCAGTTAAGCATCATGGGGGCATCTGCCCAGCAGTGCACTGCTGCCTCTCCATTCTGCCTACGTGGGTTTTCCTCTGCATCCCCTCCCTGTCCATGGGGCTTGCAGTGAGGATACACCAACTCGGAGCTTACCAGCTGCTGTCCTTTATACAGTTTCTATCTCTGGCTCCTGGCATTATGTTTTATGGTACACATGTCTCAGCCTGACAAAGTGACATTTATGTCAGATCGGGCCCTCATAACAAATGGGTTTGGCCCCTCTGTACCACACTGGCTTCTAAAAGGGGATATCATTGATCTATAATGGGTTTAAAATATGGGTAGAAAGGTACTGGCTCGATATTGGGGAGGAGATTACAGTAAGAGTATTTCAGCAGTGGCTGGAGGAACATGTCAAGGATGCTTTAAACTGATCCTGCATTGAGCAGGGGGTTGGACTAGATGGCCTCTATGCAGGGCTTTTTTTGTAGACAAAGCCCAGCAAGAACTCATTAGCATATTAGGCCACACCCTGACAGCACAGCTCATTAGCATATTAGGCCACACACCCATGTTACCAGAAGTAACCTTTTGCTTCTTATTCTGTTTACCTTGTTTGTTGTCAAAACCCAGGGCTTTTTTTTTTAGCAGGAACTCCTTTGCATGTTAGGCCACACATCCCTAATGCAGCCAATCCTATTGAGTTTCTGCTGTTGGGTGTGGCCTATTATGCTAATGAGTTCCTGCTGGGTGTGGCCAACTCGGGAGCCAGCCAGAACTCTGTTCCTGTGCGTCCCTGCCCAAAAATAGCCCTGCCTCTATGGCCCCTTCCAACTCTGTGGCTCTATGGTCCTGCCCATCCTCTCCTGATCACAGAACCTGTGAACAAATTATTTTAAAAGCCTTGCCTTTCAGCAAATCCCACAATAACGTTCAATGGAAAAATTCTTCAGGACAGTTTCTCTCTGGTAAATCAACCAAAACTACCAATTCTTTTTTTAAAAATCAGGCACATTTTTTTTTTAAAGGGAGATATGTAAGTCCTAAGCCTTAGGACTATGGTAGTCAGATTCAAAGGTGTGCAGTTCTATATTTGTATTCATTGTCATCATCCTTTATGATGTGCCTAAAATTATGAGGTGTTATAAAATTACTCTCTTAAAATGTTGAATCCATGCCTGTAGGGTCACAGTTTAAGCATGATAGGAGACAATGGTAGATATAGAAAAGAATGGATTGCAGCAGCTCCCTTGTTCGAGAAATAACTTTTCTCAGCTCCTCATGGCAAAATTTTCCCTCCAAAATTTCTTTCTTAAACCTGGCTGTTAATGAGTACAGCAGCCTTATCCTTCTTTGCCTCTGGTCAACCTCATTAGTTTCCCCTCTGTTCTTCGTAGGATCCTCTTGAACATCAACATACAAAATAAAAAAGAAGTTAAGGTAAGAATAAAAGAAAGCAACAATCCAGTACTCTACGGGCTGAAAGAAAAGCCAATAGAGCATAAAATTTGGATGGGAAGGGAGAAATGGTGGGATTAATATTATTTGAGTATTGATGTCATTGCTTTATATGAAGGATAAGAAGGTGTCTAATGAGAAATTTGGTATTTAAAATGAAATAAAGCGGAATAACACAGTTAAGCCAAGACTTCAAATAATAACATCAAAGTCACAAAATTCGGCATTATCATTTCAACCGTGTATTTTCGAGCCAGTACCGTGGGATAAACATTGTTGGCCGCGTGAATCAGAGCCTGGAACAGAACAGAATGTTACCTGCATCTTTGCACAATAAAAGAATCACTTGTACTGTGCCAAGGAATTTAATGAGCTATGACTCCAAATCCCCCTATAGGGAATAGTTCTAGTTTATTGTTTACCTGCAGTTCTGCCTAAGGGTCCCTATGAGTACTTTATACAAATACAGCAATGTACACGGAAGAGGAGACTGTATAGTTAAAAATGCCAACTGTGGCTCTTTTGCAAAATAACAGGCTCTTTGCCAAACCAAATATTTGCCTGGCTATAAGCCTAGCATAAGCAGATGCAGATTACTTACATATAGTCAACTTTATACCAATATCTATTTTTAAGGTTCATTACCATGATCTTTGCAATGTTTCACAAAAGTTCTACTTTACCTGTAAAAATCTAACAGATATTTAGGAAATAAAATACAACCCAAAATGCAACCATCTCAGTGGCGTCAATTGGCGTGCACTTTGTATTTCACAAAGGAAATAAAATCCAAATGTTCATAGCCTTACAAGTGGCTTCAATTATTATCTCAAATAAGATCATCTCCCAAATATTAGAAACATGATGGCACAGAATAAATACCTTCTTTGGAAAAGGTAACAAGGTGGGCAACATTTCCTCAAACCCAATTTGGGAGCAATATTTGGTGTTATATTAAAGCACTGAAACAGTAATATCCACAATGGAATAGGATGGTTAGGATCATGTAATTGAATAACACTAACTCATTAGAAGAATTAAGTATCTGAAATCATGCTTTGAAAATAAACCTCATACTATGTAAAAGAAAACTACCTAGCCTGGACTGGCCAGGAAAGTAATCTCAGATTACCTCAAAAATCCTGACAGAGGAAATGATAATCACTTAAAGCTCATGAGTTTTAGCAGTGGATTAGGGCTTCTGTAGCATAAAAAGAGCTGAAATTTATAGCTGAGTTTATCCTAATCTAACCCTACCAAAGATTTCTGTTTTACCTCAACAAATCTGCAGCTGTCCTGGAATTACAACTGATCCCCAGACCACAGAGATTAGTTCCCCTGGAGGAAATCACAGCTTTGGAGGGTAGACTCTGTAGCAGTACACCCCCACCGAGCTCTCTAACCGCCCCAGACCCTGCCCTCCACAGGCACCACTCCCAAATCATCAGGCAATTCCCAACCTGGAGTTGGCAATCCTAGCCATATGGTATCGCTAAACTTTGTAACCTGATGATACTTCTGATCTGACATGGCAGTGTGCTCTCAAAAACAATAAGAATAAAATGGTATAAAATCCCACAATCTCTTCAAGTTGTTGCATGCTACCTGTTCCACACTTGTGCTTTTAGGGCAGTTTTCAGCACTTTGGGTCAGCAAGACACCATTTTCTTGCAGTTGCAGACAGTGTGCAATGTTCATATAAGAGACCCAGGAGGCCTGCAAAGAAAAGGCTCAAAAAAGCCTTGAATGCTAGCCCAAGATAGGTACAAATCAAAGGGTAGTGAAGTGCCATCAAGTCGCAACCAACTGATGGTGACCCGGCAAGGGACTTTCAAGGCAAGTGAGAAGCACAGGTGGTATGCCGTTGCCTGGCTCTGCAGAGTCTTAGAATCATAGGATCATAGAATGTTAGAGTTGGAAGGGACCTTTCAGGTCATCTAGTCCAGCCCCCTGCACTCTGCAGGAGCATAACTGAAAGATAGTCCTACAACATACCCAAAAGATGGTCGTACAGCATCTGCTTGAAAATGTCCAGCAAAGGCGCATCCACCACCTCCTGAGGCAGTCTGTTCCACTGCTCAACCACTCTTGCAGTTAGGACGTTTCTCCCGATATTTAGCTAATAATGACTCCCTTGTAATTTCCACCCATTAGATCTAGTCTTGCAATCCGGAGCAATAGATCTGCTCCATCTTCTACATGACAGCCCTTCAAATACTTGAAGACTGCAATCATGTCCCCTCTAAGCCTTCTCTTTCCCAGGCTAAACATACCCAACTCTTTTAGCCTTTCCTCATAAGACTTGGTTTCCAACCCTCTCACCATCCTGGTTGTCCTCTTCTGGACATGCTCAAGCTTGTCAACATCCTTCCTAAAATGTGGTGCCCAAAACTGGACACAGTACTCCAGGTGAGGCCTGACCATAGCAGAATAGAGTGAAACTACCACCTTCTGTGATCTGGACACAATGCTTCTGTTAATGCATCCTAAGATTGCGTTAGCTTTCTTTGCAGACACATCACACTGCAGGCTCATGTTTAGCTTGTGATCAACTAGAACACCTAGATCCCTTTCATATGTGTTGCTGTCAAGCCAAGTCCCTCCCATTCTATATCTGTCCCTTTGATTTTTTGTACCTAAGTGTAGGACTTTGCCCTTATCTCTATTGAAATCCATTTTATTTGTCTCAGCCCACTGCTCCAGCCTATCTAGATCATTTTGAATCCTGACTCTTCTTCAGAATTAGCAGTCCCACCCAGCTTCGTGTCATCTGCAAATTTGATGTCTTCCTCCAGGTCATTTATAAAAACATTGAACAACACTGGGCCCAGGACCAAGCCCTGCGGCACTCCACTCAAGACTTCCCTCCACATAGATGCAGAGCCATTTACGAGCACTCATTGGGTACAACTTTTCAACCAACCATGAATCCATTCAATGGTTGCACCATCCAGCCCACATTTAACAAGCTTATCCTCAAGAATATCATGAGAAACTTTGTCAAATGTTTTACTGAAATCTAGATACACTATGTCCACAGCATTGCCAAAGTCAACCATTTTAGTAACTCTGTCAAAAAAGGAGGAGAATAAGGTTGGTCTGGCATTACTTATTCTTGATAAACCCATGCTGTCTACTTGGTCTCCCATTCAAGTACCACGCCTGCTTAGCTTCTGAGATCAGAAAAGATTAGGCTATACCATTCTGCCTTCCCTAAAACTATGAGCTGGATCCAACCAACCAGATATTATGCAGGTGTTTTTTTCTAAGCAAAAGGAGTTTGAGAAGAGATTATCTGGAGCAGAGAAGTAGCGGGAGGAGGGCTGCTTAATGCTTTCCTCACCTTCAGCTTCCCTGTTCAATTTTTAAAAATTATTTATTTCATTTGTACCCCATCTGTCTCCTCAATGGGAACCCAAGGTGGTTTACATCATTCTCCTTTTTTTCCATTTTATCCTCACAACAACCCTGTGATGTAGGTTAGGCTGTGAAAGTATGACTTACCCATGCTCACCCAGCAGGCTTCCATGGCACAAGTGGGGATTTGAATCTGGGTCTCTCACAGGCCCATAGCCAGGATTTTCTTCTTTGGGGGGCATTTAAATTTTTAAGGGGGTAGTTGATTAAAGTTAATGAAATTACCTGGAAAGATGGGGGTCCTGCCGGACTGCTTGGCCAGTGGCTTGGGGTAGCACCCCGTGGCAGTGGTGGCACTGGGGCGCTTTAGTAGAAGGCCGGCAGGGGCCAGCTGAGGATGCTGAAGCAAGGCCAACCAGCCAGGAGGCCAGCAACAGACAAGGAGGAGGAGGCAGAGGGGCAGGGGGCATGGCTGGCCGGCTGAGGAATACCCAACATGTGACCTGGAAGACCCTGCTGCAGCCGGATCCTCTGACTACCAAATCACCTGGAGTTTTGCCAGCCTCATCCGGCAAGCAGGTGGTAGACTGCGGGCTCTGAAAGCGCTGGGTGGGAAGCATTGGCAATGGCAAGCCTGAGAGACCCAGGGAAGCTCTTTTGATGTCGCCGGCTGGAGAGGTAGAGCCCGACCAGGTCTTTATTAGGCAGGCTGCTTTATTAGGCAGCTGGGCATGTTAGCATAAGAGCAGCAGGAGGCGGGTGGCATGCTCTCACCTCAACCCCCCCCCCTGCGCTTCTGGAAAAATCTGGCCACCAGCGGGAGTTACCCACCCCCTGCTTCGCCACTGCCTCCTCCTCCTCCCTCACCCAGGCTTCTTTGGAGTCTCCTTCCCTCAACTCTGCTGGCCGCTGCCAGACTTTGCACAGGGGGTGGGGCATTTGGGGGTCTTCCAGGAAGCTTGCTGGTGGAGAGAGAGAGTGGTTGGTAAAAGAGGGGGCTTGGGGCTTGCTGCTGGTGGAGATGAGCTACCAGCAAGAGAGGTGGCACAGGGTTTGCTGCCAGCGGCGATGAACCACCAGCAAGAGAGAGAAAGAGAAAATTCCAAAAAAAATGGAAGTTTGGGGAGCCTGGGCTGGGTGGGAAGTTGAGGGGCCTTGGTGGAAAGTCAGGGGGCCAGGCCCCAAGAGGCTCCACTGTAGCTATGGGCCTGGTTTCCCATATAATACTCTGACACTCTTAACTACTACATTACACTGGCACCCCTAGCCACTCCCTAATTCTGTGTTTGTGAGGGCAAAATGATTCAGGGGGTAATCTGAACCTGAGAAATGGTGGGCAGTGAAAAGGGTATGTTCCTCTTTTCCTAGTATTTCTCCTCCTCTAATACATTTTAGCTTAGAAAAACTGGCTGTGAGTTCATGTAAGTGTTCTCATTAAGACCATCAGCCTTGATATATGCCGAAAATATGTCAACACTTTTTCCTTGGGATCTGCAAGCTAAGACTGAAAAGCAATTTTTTTGCAAAATGCTGACATGGAGACCCTTGCCCTTGCCTTTATCATCTCTAGGCTAATGTGCTGCAGTGCAATGTACATAGGGGGCTACCTGTGAAGATAATCCAGAAGTTAATCTTACATGGCATGCTGTAACCTCTTGGTGAGGATGGGCTCCTCAGGGCAGAAATCTTGATCCACAGTGTGCACTAGTCCCTATCATCTTTCTGGCACAATTCAGGGTATTTTGATCCCAAAGACCTTAAAGCCCTAAGTGTAGCAAACCTGAGAAAACATTGTTCATCCAGTGTTCTTTTCAGACCTCAAGACTGATCAAATACAATCCATACATGCATCATAGTTCAATGGCGTAAGTTCCCAGAGGGATGACTGTCCTACAGGTATGGAATTAACTATGCAATTCTGAGCAGAATTAAACCTTCTAAGCCATAGACTTCAATAAACTTAGAACGGTGTTAGTTTATGATTTCACTGTGATTCCTCTTGGAAATTTATCAAAGTCCTAGCCTACTAGTCTGGATCTGGCAGACAGCTGCAAGGAGGTGGGAGTAAAAATTTATTCTCTTTAATGGAGTCTTTTTACATACCTTAAGCCTTGGTGATGTGACGGCCATTACATTTAAATAAAGAAGCAGATATACCAGTTCAAAATTATTAGATCTGAGGCTATTCCTAATAACCATATTTATTCTCCTTTATCCTTAGTTTGCATCCTCGGATGGATTACCTTTCTAGGCAAAACAGCTACGGGGATTTGTCACAGATTTAAAAAAATCCAGATTCTTTTCTTCAGCAGATACATAATTAATGAAAACAAGAGTTTTCAATTATACATGGGCTTTCTCCCAGGAGAATGGAACAAGAAATTGCAGGAATTGTTCAAAGTGATCCTTGCTTTCTCATTGACCAAAAGAATGACCTTGTGTAGAACCTCCCCATCAATGATGCCACACCAGTATGAAGGCAGTGTATGGATTCAGGGGGTAATAACCCTATTCGTTTTAAGAATTCAAATTATGTAGCCTTTTGTTGGCCTTGGGGGTTGTTACTGTACAATATATTATATAGCCTATTGTACATTCTGAGAACATTACAAAAGCTTTGGAGAACCTACTGCAGTATCTCAATATTAAATTTTAAAACCACAATAGCCCTGATGTCAGAAAGATTAAAGCATAGAACAACTTAAACCTCAACATTCTTAGATGTAGCCAAAGCTCCTGACTGAATTAATACAAGTAGCCCTATAAAGGTACAGGGTCAAATCCTTGTCAAAGACTGGGAGTAAAAATAGGTGAATATGGAATAAAAATGTCTGTCTAAATTTACTGCAAATTTCCCCCATACAATTGGGACTGACCGATGAAGAGCAATTCATTTAATAATAGAAATAATAGCATCCTGTTTAATTTATTGACTTAAAATAGGAATTCTACTGGGGAATGGTAAGTATTAAGAATGTGATCTGAGAAAAATTCCTTTCTAATTTTGAATCAGGGAGGACACATTTTCCATTTATTCCTAATTTCTGATAGGACAGTGCCAGTTTGGTATTCATTTTTTAATTTTTTAATTTTTATTGATTTTTAAGAGGGAAGGAAGATAGGGGAGTAGAGAATGGGGGGTACAAAGCGAGAAAAAGAGAGGGCTTACAATTACTTCTACCGACTCTGTTACATTACCTTAATATTTCTACTTATACAATGAGGTAATTCTTTATGTCAAATCTGGTCACTTAAGTCCAGATATTTCTAGATATCTGCAAAAAACCAAATTATTTCCTTTACATCACGAAAATATTGTATAACTTCTTAGAGGAAGTTTATACCATCTTGTTACCTTGATACTTTTTTATAATCATGTTTCAATTGTATTAATTTCATATCTATGGATTCTCATAGTCAAATCTTTAAAGTCTATTTGATTTTAAGTTTCAGATTCTCCTAGGTTCTGTATTATTAGGTCTCCTTTTAAAAGATATTTCGCCTGTTGTAACAATTCCATCTTAAACAGTTTCTCCCCCCACCTTTTTTTTCTTCTTCTTAAATTCCCAACGTCTTTTCTTTTGGAGTTGTAAATTGCTCCTGTATTATTCCCTTATGGGGGTAAAACTCTCTCCTTATTTGCTTGCTGTGTCCAACAACAATATATTAGATGTGTTTGGAATTTTTTTCCAGTCCTCCTTTTTGATATCTTGTGATCCTCTTGCTTCAAACAGGAATGTATCTGTATTCTCCATTTTCACATTTTGCAGGTTAATCTCTGATATTTCCTCCTCTTCCAAAATCGGTTCTTCACTTAAATCTTTTGGTTCATTTAAGGGTTGTTCCAACAGACTTTCTACTTGGTGAAATTTGTAAGAAAGCTCCTGAACATGGTCTGCCAAAAGACACAAACTACACTGCGCTGGAAGCAGAACTGCATCAAAAGTGTTCTTAAGTGTTTCTGTTATCAGTTGAAGAGTAGCCATTTTTCCACAGAGCAACTTACTGAAACAGCCAGACCATCCAGGTTTGTTTAGACTAGACCTGAGAATCTACCAGATACTCTTCAGTTTCCAACTAGTTAGATAAATAAAGAGCAGCACAGTAAAATTCTTCTAATGATTCTATTCCTTTTGATGTTATTTCCTTTAGCTTGAAAGCCGCTTCCAATTATAGGGAGGAGGAGGAGTTGGATAAGTGTTTCCCCCCTCCCCCTTCTTTCTGAACTTTCTCACAGTCTGGTTGAGTTCCTCATCTGTGTTTCAACAAACATTTCATGCACGTACAGAGGGGAAATAAGGCTTACTTGTTGAATATCTTCTTGCAGTTGATGTAGAAAGTGATTTATTGTAGAAATACGCTTAGTTTCGCTTCTCACCTAGTCCGGCAGCCACAGCTGGATGCCAATATGGTGATTGCTTTGGCTGAGGTTTTGGGGCAGACAAAAGACTTCTAATCCAAGCCACTGACCATGTCTGGTTCTTCATCTGCCCATGTCTGCTTCAGGAACCCCTCTCCTGAGGCCCCCCTAGGAGTTTGGATAGCCCAAACTCCCCCAAACTTTGCAATTCAAGTGTCTGCTGGAGCAGAGCTCTGCAGCACACCTCAATCATGCTGCTCTGAAACTAAAACCTTGCCAGTTTGGCATGGTTTCCTGTCCTGAAAAACACAAAATGCTCTACATCTTACCATAGCACTATAGATAAGATTAGAAGTTCAACAGCCAATCCATATGCAAAAGAACCTCCTCAGGAAAGCTCCTCCATTAGCATCTCACAGCCTGAGAAACTCCTACAAGATAATGACTCAGTCCTACCCCACCTTCCTGTGTAGATATAAATTACCTGCCTACCATTTTTCTTCTCACCTTGACACAGAGAGTACTCCATCTTTCTGTGTTATACCTCTGAGGATGTCAGCTGCTGGTGAAACGTCAGGTCCTACAATGCCAAGACCATGGACATACAGCCTGGAAAATCTACAACTAACATCCAATCAAAGTTTCTGATTCTTTATTCTGAGTAAGGGGGCAACAACTAATAACATGGGGCCTTTAAGTCCTACATCTGAAGTTGCCTACCTCAATAGCTAAATTAGCTACCTATCAGTTATTATGGAGCTTAGAAATTGTCAGTCAGATGCTTGGGTCTTATTGCCTGTTTTTTCCATGGATAAGTCATTTGTGCTAGGGATAGGGGAAAACAGGAACAAGAAGGGCAGTTGACGGAAGGGTGATGAGCCGCGATGGAAATGACATGATGGAAGCAAGTGAGGGCAACTGGGTTAGCCAGCGGCGATTTATTTCCCTTTCCAAAGTTGAATTTTCTTTTTAAAATATCTTGAAATAGTAACTTTGCATTAAGGAACATGGTGGAATTAGTAAAGTAGGTGTGTGTGTGTGCGGGCGCGCATGCGCGCATGTGTGCACATGCTGTATCATTAGGGGCTAATAGGGCCCTATTGCTCAAAGCTTGCATTTCCCAGCATGAAAGAAAAGAGTTGTAGCAACTGACCATTGAGCCAGAAAGTGTGAATAAGGGAGGAAAAACTCTTCTCCTCTTACCTTGTCCCTCTTTTTCACCATCAATGATTTTTTTTTCCCCATTCGTCTCTCCACTCTCCAGTTCTTCTGAATGGTAGCACTGCCATATTATTTTAGGCTGGTCAGAAGGGATTTGCCTCTATGTTTAATTATGACTGACATTCTTCTCTGCATGATGCACAACCCTTTTGGTAACCATGTGCAATGCAGTCCCAAGGATCCATCAGCTCCTTCAGCCCTGGTTTGTGTTCCTTTGCCATGCAAATTTTAGAAATATTTCCATACTTTAAGATTTATGGTGAATAGACACCCTCAGAGAGTAAACACCTTTAAAAAGAAAACTGGTTTCAAAATGCATCTGCTCATGAAGTACAAAAGACACTTCTCCCTTCATCTATAAATTTTGGAGGAAGCATGTCCTCAAATGGAACTCACAGGAGAGACCATATTTCTGTGATTTCCCCAAACAGGGCAGGAGCAGGTGGTAATCTAACAGGCCATATCACACTGGAAGGAGAGAATTCATGCCTACTCATGAATCCTATGTATTGAACCTAAGAGTACCAATGAATAACAATGAGAAAATTAGATACCAAAAAGCATATAAGAGTGCTAGATGCTGTCTCAATGGATGTAAGACTGGAGGAGCTATGCTAGCAAGGTTGATTTTAGAAAGAAAGTGATTAACAGTAAACTTTTTTTGTAATAGTAGTAGTGGGCTCATAGAATTCATAATTAGTTTTTGTTCAAGTCAGTGCCTCCATTTTTTACATGCTTGTGAATATGCTGCAGCTTTCTCCAACTAGAGCAAACCTGGGCCTAATGAACTTGCAGCAGTGGCATAAACTAGAGATCAGTTAGTGGCATTTGCCCATGGACACATTTTAGATTCTATTTAAAATGGGTCTTTAGTTCTCATTGCTGGTAAAAAAAACCATTAAGACATGACAACACTATTCTTACTGACTCCAAAACAATACTCAAACATAAAAATAGCACTCTGTTTTAAAGAGCTAGTTTGGTGTTTTAAAGAACTAGCTTGGTGTTATTCATGAACACAATATCTGTGCCAATTGGACTGAAGGAACTGAGCATCTAAATAGAGTGAGCTCACAAATAAAAAATTATGAAGGTGGAAACTAATTCAAGTGATTTGTCTGGAAAATTAGGAAGCTCTAGCATTCAGAGTAATATCAAACATAAAGCAATAATATTCAACAATAGAATGTCCATGTTAAAATTTAAATACTCCAAGTATCCACACATGCTATGGAATGTACTTCACTCAAGAAGGGGAAGAGAAAGTGCCATAGAGGTATTGCAAGATAAGGGTTTATAACCATCTGTTTCATGCAAAAGTTCGTTTCTTAAAACAGGGGTCAAAATGTATAGGAAGAAAATTAATCTTGAAATAAACCAGGGGGAAATCAGTAGTTTTATGTACATGTAGAATGGGTACCTCTTTAGCTACATAAACTAGAGTGATCTGAAGCCAGTGAGAAATGCACTTGAAGGTTCACCACCAAACACATCCATATAAAATGTGATCTGGGGAAAGATTCTGGTTACTGTTATAGGGCAAGAGCCTTGAGTTTAAAGCAAAATATTATTTTTGTTCTCGATTTAGAAAGAAAAGGGAATAGATAAGCATTGTCTTCTCATGATGTGACCAAATCCTTTGAAAGTTTCCAAATAAGAAGGGTAAGGGAGGGTCTCTGGACAGTGAGGAGGTGTCTTTGGAGGTCAGTGAACTGGAGGTTTGGTGGGAAATTCAGTTTTATTTCCTGAGTTGACCTTTCATGGAGAATGCTAATGTAAGCACAGTTGTTGTTGGATCCTTTGTGATTACTTTGATTAGTCACTTCAAACGTCCTGATTAAGGGTTTGATTAACTTGAGAGGCTTGTCTTCCTGCTTCAGGTATTCTGTCTTGGTAAGTATGCTTTGATTAGGTGTGACCCTCAGTCCCTTGCAGTGCTGATAGCCAGAAACTCTTGGTTTTTTGGCCTCCTGTGGCTAGCAGACAGATGGTGGCTACATGTCCTCAGAATGCAGGAGAAACAGAAAGGCCAAGATAAGTGGATCAGTCCTATAAGTACTTTGTGCTTTTTGCCTATCTGGATCAGGAGTGGAATAGGAGTCTCTTATCAGCTCTCCAATTACATTTTTTTACCTGTTCTCTTTGCACCAATTATCTTCATTGCTCCAATAAATAATAATCAGGAATGAAATTCAGAAATCCATGTGCAAGCAAAGTTCTACCAATGCGCACAAAATATAAATGTTAATATTGTGAAATGAGAAACAGTAGCTAGGTAGAAGCAATTTCTGACACCTCTATTACTGGAACATGCAAATGGAAAGTAATCTATTTTTATGTATTTGAAAGTACCTTCCATTTCACTCTGTTTGTGTGCAGTCTAGATATATGGCAACTAATGTCACTCACCAACCTCTAGCTTAGTATTCTGCTTCAGCAAGATATACTTCCTTGGCAGGAAATGTCCGACATTAGTTTCTTCAGGAGAACACGATTTCCTTGAAGGTAGATTCATGTGGGTAGCCGTGTTAGTCTGAAGAGGCAGAACAAAGTTCAATTCCAGTGGCACCGTTAAGACCAACAAAGTTTTATTCAAGATATTCAAGATACATTGAATTGTATGGACTGGTAACTTCCATTTCAATGTATCTGTAGAGGTGTGTATGCACATGAAAATGTATACCTTGAATAAAACTTTGTTTGGTCTTAAAGGTGCCACTGGCCTTGATCTTTGTTTTATGATTTCCTTGATGAATTGTAGCTTTTCAAACTTCAGTGGACCTGAGCCTTCTATTGAGATTGGTGTCTTAAAATGAACACGGTCCAGGCAATAATCTTGGTTAGTGTATCACTTGTACATATCCTATGTGTATTTTTCTAACAGTTTGGATATATATGTGTTTTCATTCCAATCTGTTTTCCCTGTGCATCGTCATGTTCAATTCCCTTTTTCTTGTTAAACATCACTTGAACTGGTCATATGAAAATTGTATACGATGTTGCTTTTTAGCATATCAGACCACTGGTCCATCAGTATTGTGTCCTCTAGCTGACAGCAGCTTTGCAAGGCCTCAGGCAAAGAAAGTTCTTTCCCAGCATATGCTACCTAAGCCCCTATTACTGGAGACTGAATCTGAGAACTTCAGCATCCAAAGTACATGCTCTACTATTGAGTTGTGATCTGTTCTTGGTACCTGGCTGTCAGCATATACCATCACCCCTTGAGGCTGTTTCTTTCGGTCATGTTCTGTAAGGCATTGACAGTAGAAGGATAACAGCATAATCAGATACTGTGAGCCTTCTGCTGTTTTATTTGCTGGGAGAGTTTTGTAGATAAGTT
>NW_015177133.1:36215-48182 GCF_001447785.1 Gekko japonicus
TTGCCAACTGCCTGGACAGAAAAAAATGTCCTGCCCCTGAAATAGAGGTTTAATGGAATGGTATTTATCAACTGATGAAAAGCTTCAACTACCCATTTCAACACTTTAAGCCTCTATTAAAAGGACAGAACATTTTTCTACAGGTATGTTGGCAATCATTACTCTCACATGCCAGCTAAGAAAACCTTTTGCAGGGCCTTCTCTCAATATTGTCTGTATGGCAACAGTCAGGTCATTGGCTTTCTTGGTGGTAGATCCAGTCCTCTGGAATGGCCTAGCAGAGTGGTTGTGGAGACTGGGTATCCTCACTTCCCGTGTGTAGGAAGACATGCAAAGTACTTTAATTTCAGAGGGCATTTGGTGAAGGAGAACTGTTTCCAGTGGATTAGGCTGTGTTTTTAATCACCATGTTTTAATCCCTGTGTTTGTTTAATCACCGTGTTTTGGTTTATTAATGGGTTGACTATGTGTTTTTGTCCTTACAACTTGTTGCTACATTGATGACTGCCTTGAATCCAATGAGAAAAAGTGGAATGTAAATATTTTAAATAAATATATAGTACATTAATATTTTACTCAAAGCACTGTTCATATTGAAACCTTCACATGGGTTAAAAGTAGTTTTTCCTGCTTCCCCCTTTAAAAAACAGCTGACTGCATATAATGGTAAGAGCAGTAGTGACTGGATGGACAATATCATGCTAAAATTCTGAGAATTATATGAAATGGTAGCCATGAAACTGACGAGACTTCCCTTGTTTTCTGCAACAGAATCTGTGGCAGCCTTTTTACTAGAGCCATGAAATTGACAAGTGGTTACCAATTTCATCTATAGTGAGGGGAACACTACAGAGGTAAATGGAAGTCATGTTTGTCTGACTCTTCTGCTTTTTCCAGTTTACATAGTTCTCAGACTTTAAGCAAAATGTCACTTAGCTTGCCCCTGTGCAACCAAGCTACATAGGTAGTAAAGGTTAGTGTTACCAGAGGCATCCATTTTTGGACTATGTTATGAGTTATGCCTTGTGACTTTAAGCTTGACACAGAACGAGCTAGTGAAGAGACTGTGGAACACAGGGCTCAACCAGGGGACAAGCCAAGACAATGCCAGCTGCATAGGATGATCATCACCTTGCCAGCGGGGGCCCCAGAGTCGTTAAGCTCTTCATGTATGCAAACATTAAGGTTGATCACCTACACAGAAGCTCATCAGCCAAACCCAGACCGAGTGTCTCCACCTGACAAGCTTAACAATACAGGTCCTCCCGTGCCAGACCAACTATAGAAAGTCCATTACACATAGCAACCATCACGTCAGCGCTACTGGTGACCCGGCACGTACCTCTCTCACCCCCGCCCAGACACCTCCCCTTTAGTTAATCGATAGTTTGAATATTGACATCATAACCAATCACTGACCTTCGGGGTCGGGCTACCTGGTAATCCGTTTGAGCCCACCCCCTCCCCTCGCAGCCGAGACCTTAAAACATCTTGCACAGAGCCAAGAGGGCTACCCTTCTTCATACCAACAACCTCTTCCTGTCTGCTTAAACCTCTCTTGACCCACTTGCTATACCAAATTCCCGATAACCGCTTTGCCTTAGTCTGCAGCTAAGGTCAATCCATGTGTTCCCGGCTGGTCTGGATTCGCGTGTTTTCTACCCCATTTTCTTCCCCTTCCGCCCTCCCATCCAGCTGGAAGTTTTCGGAGCTGAGCCACCAACGATATTCCTGCTAATGCGACTGTGCTGTAATATCTAACTTGTTTTTCCTAGTTCTTGTATGCCTGTGTGGTTTTTATTATTACTCTTGTGTGGTTGAACTATATATTCAGTAAAGAAAGATTTGTTTTAACTTCTATTTCGTCTCTTAATTGAAACATAATGGCTTAGCTCATCCTGCATATACACAGACCTGAATCCCGATTATTAAACTGTTCCAATTGTCTCTCCTAAAGAGCAATTCGGCTAACATTAGAGAGAGGTGAAACTGACAATACTTCCCTCTTAACTCTTTAGTGCAGTCTAAAGTAGCCACTTCACTGCAGAGGTGAAATTAAGCCCTCATCATTAGATTAATGTCTGTAGTGAAGTGGCCCTCTCTTTGCAGCTCTGCACACAATTTGTAGGCCCCGGTCACACGGGTCAGATAATGCGGGGGTGAGGCGTGGCTGTTTGCCCTGGGACAAAATAAAGTGTGTTAGCTCGATCACACGGTCTCCCGAGTATTCACGCTGTGGCAGGAAACTCGCGATCACACAGTGACGCTGGAGCTGGCAAAGAAGTTGCGCGGCAAGCGTTCCATGTTTGTGCGCATGCGCAATTCTACGGAGCAGCACTGCTTCCAGTTTAGTGTTCATTGTGTATTCGCTTAGGGAAACCATCTGGTTTGCAATGGGACTTGGACGGGCACCGGAAGCCATAGGATACTAGCACTCCCACAATCAGACACCTGCCCCTGCCGCGTGATTTCTGGATACTACTGCACTTTCTGAGGTATTTTTTTACTGCGCATCACAGCAGGATGCCACAGGTTGGCTACAGGTGCGCTACACTTCCCAGATGTTGTGGTGTGATCACACACTGAAAATCCGCCAACCATTCTTGCCTTTAGCGTGACAAATCCTCCGTGTGAACGGGGCCGTAGTGTATAAGCATAAGTTGAAATGGCTGTTGCTATATGAAAATTTAATTAAAATATTTTAAAAGCATCTGAAAATGATCTAATCCACAGAGACTATGAACAGTGTCAATTCAACAACAATAGAGAGGATCAACAATGCTACACAGCTTGTTAGCTTGAAGAACTTACTTCATATGGGAAAACAGATATCAAGCAACTACTATGGATATATGTAGATCAGAGAACTACCACAGTTCCTATCAGATAAAGGTGATCCTAGAGGAACAGTCAAAGACCTGAGGTTATCTCAGCCCTTGGGATCCTGCCACATTTTTGGAAAGAATTTACACAACTGGTAGGGCCAGTGACTCTTTGACTATGATCTTTTTCAGGCATCCTATCTATTCCATTTTAGTAATTGGTTACTAACAGAATGTTTCTGTCATTTCTGACAGACCTGTTTTAGTAACCAGCTGCTAACTGAATTAATTTACCTGTTCAATCAATCCCGCTTGTGTCCCATTGGGGAAGCATGCCTGAGCAGTTGTTGATGAAAACTGCATTCTTCTATTTTCAAACCCTTCCTTCCACTTCTGAATCACTGTGGTGTGCTGTGTGAAATGCCCCTTAGCGCTTCCTGCAATGCTACTTTCTTTCCCCTCCCCTTTTCACCCCACATGTGTGTGATTTTTCTTCGCCATTTTTTTTACAGTTCAAATGTGAGTGCTAAAACGCTAAACAAATATAGCACGTCAGTGTAATAGCAGCACCATAGAGATGCCTGGACTCTCAGCCTCATTTGCAATCCCCCCCTAAGCCCCCATTGCAGTTCAGTGATGCAAAAAAGAGGAGAAAATCCATTTTATACCAAGGCACAGCTCTCCCCAATGGTGTGTTCCCATGTGGCATGAAAGCTGCACCTGTTGAATCCCTGTCTACCCGGGAAACTTTTAAAGGAAGGGAGAAGGGGAGAATCCTATTGAAAAAGTGGAGCTACATAATCCTGATAGTTGCAATCTTGTACTCCCCACTACACCTTTGCTGAGGCACTGAAAGGGTTAAGCTGACAGAGCGGCATGCCTGCTAGAGCATCCCTAGACACTGGGGGAGGAAAGGGGTGGGGGGAGAATGCAAAGGCCCTTCCTTTCCTTCTCCACCTTCACCCTCCATTCCTTCCCCCCACCATGAGATAAATCCACTCTAAATCCAAATAAATAAATACATCCAAAACCTCAGCAGAGGCTGGGTGTTAAGTCCCCTGATGTTTTCTGATTTGTTTGATTCTATGCTGTCTTTGATGTACAATGCAACACCTCTCCCAGCCCATTCCTCCTTGTCCTGCCTATAGAGCTTATACCCAGGAATGACTGTATCCCACAGATTTTCCCCATTCCACCAAGTTTCTGGGATACCTACTATATCTAAATTGTCATTAAACACTAAGCACTCCAGCTTGATTTAGAATTCTGGGCTGTCTGGCTCAGTATTACCTATTGGCATCAATTCTGCACTCTCAGTCTGTGAAAGTGTTTGTTTTCCCCCAACACTTTCTCCTAGAGGCCTTTTAAAAGGAGATGCCCAGGATTTAAGTTGGAAACTTCTTTATACAAAGCACTGTCTTGACTACTGAGCTGCAGTCCCTTTCCCAAGGATGTCCTTGCAAATGTGCCTCCTCATTGTAGTTTCCATCTGGGATTATGACAGAGCAGGGTTAAACAATAAATTAATCACAGCCTTTCTAGTCATAAAATCCCCCCATTATTTTCCGATAGACAATACAAAAATTGCTGACCGTGCTATGAATATGCTAACTGTACTCCAACCATCATAAATCAACAGGGCCCAATTCAGAAGGACTCGGAAATCAAATGCAAAGGAGAGATGGGGAATGGGAGAGACTAGTCAAATGTGCCATGAGTTACCAAGCTGAGCATGACAGTAGAAGTCAGAAGTCTTCTCCAAATAGAGCCCATCAATAATAGCAGACAGCAACCTCCATGTAAGAGGCACGCTGGGATTTTCAAAGACTTTAATTGGCAAAGCACTGAGCCAGTCAGTCATTGAATTATGATATCATTTGAAATGCAAGCACCTCGAGGTGCAATGCAAAGAATAAAAAGGTTACACGAAGTCAGTTGAAACCAATATGTATCAAATTGGAGCAAAGACTGAGCTTGAAAGCTTAATGTATCTGATATGACCACTTCCTGCAGCTGGGAAGCATAATAGACAAAAAGTTGTGATCCAGAAAAGATGTCCTTTGAGCCCCAGACCAAAAAAAAAAACCCCTCTGTAGCAGAACATCTGGTAAAATGAGTCTAAAAAAAGTCAGAGAAATGAAGGCACCATAGACCATACAAAGCCTTGTAATTTATTTGACGCCAGAAGTAGAAATCAGTTTAAATGTTTACTGCAAGTAAGCAGAGCCCTTTCTGTCTCTCACACTCAATCACAGACATTTCCCTCTCCCTGTGTGTGTTTGTTCAGCTGCTGAATGGTGTACTAATGGCAGGTGAATCCAGCTGTCCTGTTGAAATAGAATAGCAGACACATTCCAAAAGGAGCAGAGAAATGAGCTACATTTTGCAAGCATTATGCCAAGAGGCTTCTCAGAGGCACAAGGCTTCAGATCCAGCAGCAAGTCAGATTGATCCCCTGATCTATAAGTACTTCAGCAAGGGTGGGAGGTTAAGATCTAATCATCAATATTTTCAAATTAAAGAGTTCTGTGTAACCAGAATAAGAAATACTTTTGGGTAAGGATATGGAAACAGGACAACTGCTTTCCAACTTGTAATTCAGAGAACAGGCATTTTATGAATCAGGATCAAGATATAAACTTGTGTTCCATTACTACAAGTTGCCAACCCAGATATAATAAAGTCTGCACATATCTGTGTTGTGCTAAGGGAAGCTCAGCACCAGTCAACTCCATTAGTTTTCAGAAGGCAAGAAGTTTAACATTTCGAAGGCACAGAGTTGGATCTTTTGTGCTAAGCATGGAATCTTCTGATGGCCACAATGACTTAAGGGTATAGAATTTTTAAAATCGAAAATGAGGTATTAACCCTGTTTTTGCCTTCTCAACATATGGATTTATATTGACCTCTTTTGGACTCCACCTCCTGAACATAAGAACCACGTGACCTATTGGATCAGACCTGATGGTCCATGTAGTCTAGCATCCTGTTTCAAAAGCTAAACCAGTGTCCCTGGAAGTCCACAAACCTCCATGAACTGCCCTAAAAGTTCATGGAGGTTCATGGCTGAGCTGCAGTTCGCAAACCACAAACCGGCCAAAATTAATCACGAACAAAGGTTCATGACACAGTTTGTGCCCATCCCTAATTTAATCATCCTAGCTAATTGCCTTTGATAGACCTGTGTGCATAAGTGCCATTGAGTATCTTCTTACTTATGGTGACCCTATAAATTAATGACCTCCAAACTGTTCTATTATCAACAGCCTTGCTCATTGTGCATTACAGGATGTACATTATAGTATCCCTGAGCCAAAATGAAAACCAAAGTTAGACATTTCCTCATTACTTCTCCCCACCTCCTCTCACCTTTCCCAAAAGCAATAATAAGCTGCTCTGAGGCACAGTAGTGGGGAGGGGGACACAGGAGGAAGCAAAGAAAGCAAGATAGTGTAGTTTCAGGTTGGGAATGACTTCCTCTTCCTGCCAAATCACAAATCAACCCTCTGATCTCTAACTTTCCTGTGTTTCAGCCTTCTCCAAACAGATCAATTTTGTGGGGAGGGCACCTGGATTAGAAACCCACTCTCAGCATAGCTAGGGCCTTCTAAAGCCAGCAACTCTGCAACCAAGCAAACTTTTCCCCCAGCAGAACATCATTGAGGGGGACATCCTGTCTCTTGCCTCTGTCCTGAAGCCACTGTTAGGAGTATTTTGCATGTGCTGAAAAGATTATATCAACTGTCTCCCACAGTCATTCCTGACTCAGAGAGCCATTCTAATCAGGTCTTTTTAGAAGTAACTTTTTTTTCCAGTGCGGCTTTCTCCAAGGAAAGAATATTGCAGCTACATTCTAATTTCAGGATTGTGTTTGACTTGTTCCCTAGGTTTTTCTGATTCATTCCTCATTTTATTTGCAGCTTTATGGTGCGTTAACATATTTCAGTGAAGCCCATGCAAGTCAATTGGCATTCATTGCTCCCATTAAATCCAAAGGGTCTTCTGAGAGCTCCCTTAATCATTTGTTTGAGTACAGCCCATTATTTCCTATGGGCAGCTGAGCCACAAAGGATTTCAGGAGCCCGGTCACTGGCCTGCTCTCCATCTTATGGCTGTCGGAGTAGGCTCTGCTGCCTACAGTGCCAGCAGTAGGAATGTTAACTGGGATAGAAGTATGTAACATGGCCCTGGAGCTGCCAGAGGGCTGAAGCCAGCCAGGTAAGTCTATTAGGGCCTTCCTTCGTTTTAACCTATAAACTATCATAAGAAGCATAGCATATGTTTTTCCATAGAGTCACCTCCTTTGGGGTTCTGTAAAAACAGACCACTTTGTCCACTTTCATTCAAATTTAGGGGTCTTTAGTCTAGCAGGAGCACTATTGTATGTGCGAATTTGGTGCCATTAGCTTAAAAAAAAACCCAGCTGCCTCTGATCCCAGGATTTATTTCCAAGTATGAAATAATGGTCTTTAAATTCTAGAATCCGGGAGGGTGGTGGTGGCCTGGAACAGAGTTCTGAAATGGTAACAAGACACCAGGAAATCTTGAATAATAAAAACCTGGGCCCCCTAAATCCAGCATCTGAAAAAGAAATTCTGTTGCACACCTCTAGATCTGCTCATTTTTGTGTTGTAAGGCTGTTGGAGCAAATTGTATCCCTTGTGGTTTATAGGTTGTGTGGAAAGGACTGGATCCATATTGGTTTAATATTTTGTGTTCTTTACCAACCTGGGTTTCTGTTGAAGCAAGGGAAGTTGGCCCCCAAGGCAAAAGAGTTCAAAACATAGGGTGATTCTGCATCTGGTTTATAATCCACTCTCCACTGTGGAGAGAGGCAGGGTGAAGGGGGGGACATCAAAGGAATCTGTGCCAAGTAGTCTGCATATTGTTCATGGCGGATTGGTGGTGGGGAGGAGCATATGGTCCGGTGCAAAACCATATCCAAATAACCTGGGGAGATGCCATGGTGAGTGTGTTGTCACCATTAGATGGCAAGAAAATGATGCAGAAGCTCAAAAGTGGACTGATGCACAAGAAGACTGGGAATAGCATGCAATGCAAAGTGAAATTTGAACTCCTTAAGTCAGAAAGGGAAATGAAGAGCATAGGAATCAAAGAAATGTGGAACTGTTATATTTGAGACAGTACCTTTGAACCTATGAAGCTACTTGAATACGTGAAACAGGATCTCATGGTTCTTGGTCACCACAACCATCCATCTAAAGTCATGGGACTTTCTGCTGCTGATAACTGTGAACTACCATTTTCCATTTAATGTTGCTTCATTCCCCAAGACCCAAATATGATGCCTACCTTCCAAACCTGTATCAGTGTGATATAATGTGGAAAGTTCCACTAGAAGGCAGGACAGTGAATAAAATGAGGCAAAAGAGCAGAAAGGGGTAATAGATGGTTGTGAATGATGGTGGCAGGAATAGTCATAGAGACATAAGTGAATGGAGGCAGGGAATATTGATTTAGTGTGAGGACAAAGCAAGAAACTGATGGGAAGTTGTATCTAAAATATGAGCGAAGATAAAATAGGAGCACAGGTGGAGAAAAAGTGCAACTCAAACCACAATGTGGAAAGTGTTTACTTTTATTTATTTATTTATTTGTTTGTTTGTTTGTTTATTATTTTACTCGACATAGCAGGCTCAGAGCGGGTTACATCAGATTTGATAAAAATACAATATACAAAAATTAACACTATTAAAACAACAATAAAATACAGCACTATCCTTTATCCAGTGCAGTTGTCATTAAAATTAAGGCCTCACAGATGCCATCTCTGGTGTGCAGTTCTGATCTGCTGAGGGGAGCCCCAGTAAAAAAGGAGGGGCATCTGCCGCCCTAGTTAAAAGCCTGGTGGAAGAGCTCCATCTTGCAGGCCCTGTGGACCTGTAAAAGGTCCTGCAGGGCCTTGATCTCACATGGGAGCTCATTCCACCAGGTAGGTGCCAGGACTGAAAAAGCCCAAGCCCTAGTTGAGGTGAGATAGATGTCCCTGGGCTCAGGGACCCTAAGAAGATGTTGACTGGCAGATTGTAAAGCCCTTCGGGGCTCATAGAGGGAGAGGCAGTCTCAGAGATATGTGGCTGTATAGGGATTTAAAGGTAAGCACAAATACCTTGAAGTGGATCTGGTACTCAATAGGCAGCCAGTGCAGTTTGTGCAGCACCGGGTGGATGTGGGCCCGCACTGGCAGCAACATCAGTACCTGTGCCGCTGCATTCTGCACCAGATGCAGTTTCTGGAGCAGAATCAAGGGCAGCCCCATATAGAGAGAATTACAATAATCTAATCTGGAAGTGACCATTGCATGGGTCACTGTAGTCAGATCCCAGGGAGTGAGATATGGGGTCAACTGCCTGATCAGTCTCAGATGGAAAAAAGCAAACCTGGCAGTGGCAGCAACCTAGGCCTCCATAGTTCATGAGGCATCCAGGAACATGCCCAGGCTCTTCGCCTTCAGTGCCAGTACCAGTAGGGCCCCGTCAAAGGTTGGGAGCTCAAGCCCTGATCCCAATCCCCTGCAACCCAGGTACAGGACCTCTGTGTTCAATGGATTCAGTTTCAGTCTGCTCTGCTGTAACCAACCAGCCATGGCTTGTAATGCCCTGTCCAGATTTTCTGGGGCTGAGTCCAGGTGGCCATCCATCAGTAGATAGAGCTGGGTGTTGTCAGTGTATTGGTGACAACCCAACCCATACCTCTGGATAATCTGGGGGAGACGGCACATGTAGATATTAAAAAACATTGGGGAGAGAATCGACCTCTGCAGCATACCCTATTCTAGCAGGTGTCGCTGAGATAATTCCCCCTCAAATGTCACCCTCTGTCCCTGGCCTTGGAGGAAGCAGGTCAGCCACTGCAAGGCAAGCCCCCTTATCCACACATCGGTGAGGCAGTGGGTCAACAGATCATAGTCAACCATATTGAACACTGCCGACAGATCAAGAAGTATCAGCAGTGCCAATCCACCTCGATCCAGGTGTCTCTGAAGGTCATCCACTAAGGCAACCAGCACCATCTCCACCCCATGGGCTGGACAGAAACTTAACTGGAAGGGATCCAGGATTTTAGCATCCTCCAGGAAAACCTGGAGCTGTGTTGCCACCATCTTCTCCACTACCTTATCCAGGAATGGTAGCTCAGACACTGGGCAGTAGTTTGTAAGGACCCTAGGTCCAAGGAAGGTTTTTTTAGGAGGGGGTGGACTACAGCCTCCTTCAATCCCTCTGGGAAAGTTCCTGATGATAAGGACAGGTTGACAAACTCCCTCAGAGGAGTCCGCACCTCATCACCACAGGCTTTCACCAGCCACAATGGCCAAGGATCGAGGAGGCATGTAGTAGACTTCACAGCAGCCAAGGTCCTGTCAACTTCTTCCTGGGTGAGCAGACTGAAATGGTCCAATGCTGGACCTGGAGAAGGCCAAGGGGCTTCCAGTTCTCTTATTGTATCAACTATGGCTGGAAGATCACGGTGGAGTGACAAGACTTTATCTACAAAATGACTCACAAATGCCTCACAGCCTATTGCCAATTCTCTAGCGTTTGGAATGCCCTGTGGCAATGCAGTTAGAGATCAAATTATTCTAAATAATTGGGCTGGATGCGAGTTTGCAGATGCAATGGAGGTTGCATAGAAATTCTTCTTAGCAGTCTTCACTGCCATCTCATAGGTCTTCATAAATTACCTAAAGGATGTTCTTGTGGCTTCATTGTGGGCTGGTCACCACTTTCTAACCATCTTAGCTCCTGTTTCATCCACCTTAGCTCTGGGGAATACCACGGGGCCAATTTGGTACGGGGGCAAAGAGGGCACTGGGGAGTGACCTTGTTGATGGCTTTGGAAAGACAGTCCTGCCAGTTTTCCACTAACTCCTCCAATGGGCCACCAGGGGAAATTGGATCCCACAGAGCTTCCTGGAACCTACCTGGGTCCATTAGACTCTGTGGGCAAGCATAAATTCACTCGCTGCTTTCAGGGCAAGGTGCTCCAACCATGGTACTGCATCAGCAGTGATTTGGTCCACCTTAATCCCCAAGCCAAAGATAAGATCCAGCATGTGGCCTGCTTTTCAGATTTTATTTATTTAGTACATTTTTATCCCAACTCTCCTCCAAGGAGCTCTGGGGAGGATGCATACGCCAGTTTGGTGTAGTGTGCGGACTCTAATCTGGAAGAACCGGGTTTGATTCCCCACTCCTCCACTTGCACCTGCTGATGTGACCTTGGGTCAGTCACAAGCTCTGGCACAGCTGTCCTTGAAAAAGAGCAGTTTGTGTCAGAGCTCTCTCAGCCCCACCCACCTCACAGGGTGTCTGTTGTGGGGAGGGGAAGAGGAAGGAGTTTGTAAGCTGCTCTGAGACTCCAAGTGAAGGATGGGGTATAAATCCAATCTCTTCTCTTCTTCCTCTTCTTCTCCTGTCTATTTTATCCTCACACCTACAACCCTGTGGAATGGGTTTGATGGACAAGGAAAAAATGGCCTCCTCCCCCTATAGCCAATCACCTCTGAGTGGGAGCAGAAAGAAGAATCGAATGTTAAGGAGTAAAAAATAGTTTAACTGCTGACCAGCTGGGAAGTTAGCTAAAAAGGGGGTTTTGAGAGAGAGAGGTTAAGACAGTGTACATAAGGACATAAGAACATAAGAACATAAGAGATGCCAATGTTGGATCAGGCCAAAGGCCCATCCAGTCCAACACTCTGTATCACACAGTGGCCAGAAATACCAGTGCCATCAGGAGGTCCACCAGTGGGGCCAGGACATTAGAAGCCCTCCCACTGTTGACCCCCCCCCCAAGCACCAAGATGACAGAGCATCACTTGCCCCAGAGTCCCTATCTATACCTTGTGGCTAATAGCTACTGATGGACCTCTGCTCCATATCTATATATCTAATAGCCAAGTTGCCCCCTGAGTGCGGATCGCTAAATCAGTGCTCCGGGGGCACTTGGGGGGGAGGTTTGTGCACACGTGGGCCAGTCCCCATGTGTGCACAAAAATCGAAAAAGTTGAAAAAAAATTCGGGGGGATGTTTAAATCCCCCCGAAAGTGACAGAGCATCCCCTGCGCATGTGCAGGGAACGCTCTGTAGCTGGCCTCGCCGCTGCCGCACCGCCTCCTCCTCCTCCT
>NW_015177133.1:48376-73850 GCF_001447785.1 Gekko japonicus
GCCGCCACCGCCGCCGTGGAGCCCGGCCGGGTCGGAGCCGGGCGGGGTGGGGGGTGGAGGACCGGCCTCACCGCCGCCGCCGCAGCCTCGGGGGGATTGAGGGGGGGATGGAGGAGACGGAGCTCTTCTCCCCCCCCCACGAGTATTGCGTGTCCCCCTCTTGTGCTTATCTAATTCCCTTTTGTACCCCAACATGGTGTCTGTCAGCTCCATGGCATCCACCAGTATTTCGCCTACTGCCCACCAAGCTTCTGAGAAAATGCCATTGTAAGGCAAGGCTTGTTATTGGCTGCCCTCATTCAAATGAATGGGTTTCCCACAGCTGCAATAGCAGCCAACTAGAAGACCAGAAACACTGGTATGCATCCAGGCTTTTTAGTCAGCATGTGGTTTCATTCTACCCTCAGACTTTTTCCTTCATTTCTTTTTAATCCCTGATCTCTTTCTCCCTCTCCCCTCTTGCTTTCCTTCCTTTTTGTTCATTCCCCTTCTGCAATTTTTTTAAAAGCATGGAGGTAGGAAATGCACTCGACAGAGCTTCCTGCAGCAGCCATTTCAGAATGGGACTCGCCACCCCTTCTCAAAATTCCAAAGGTCCCCAGAGGCTCAGAAGTTCAGGGAATTCTGGTTTAGGAAGTATCAGGTGCTATTCCTCTCAATAACAGTTGCAAGCAGTGTTCCCTCCAAGCTGAGTTAGTGTGAGCTAGCTCAGAGTTTTTTAGCCTCCAGCTCACACATTTTTGTCTTCACTCAGGAAGGATGGCTCCAGAGCAAATTAATGTATGCAGTGGTAGTGGCCAAATTGCTTGCTCACAACTTTAATGCCAGCAGCTCACAAAGTAGAATTTTTGCTCACAGGACTCCACAGCTTAGAGGGAACATTGGTTGCAAGTAACAAATATATCTACTGTGGCATTTATGACCCTCTCAAAGATTTTTAACTCTGTACATGCTTCAGACCTAGCTCACAGTGGTATCATGCTGACCAGTAAAATAAACTTGTTACTTGGTTTCAATCTCTGTAGTAATATAAATTACATGGATAATATATAAACAATAGATAGATAATAGATAAACAAAAGATAAGCTGTCCTGGTCAATAATAAATCTGTCTTGTGAAGATTTGTCCATTCAAAGAAAATAACTTTTCCTCATATCTGAACATCCCGGTACAGGTGGAAGTGTTAACACCTTGATTTGCCCTTAGGGATTTTATTATATAAAAAGATAAAGGCTGAAATAAAAAGGGAGGCATGGTAACAGGAGATTGGGCTGAGAGAGAGAGACTGGCTGAATCTGGGTCTCCTAGATTCAGCACCCTAACCACTACATTATGCTGGCTTAGATTTTCTGTGATGAAGCGTGCATGCACACCCGAAAGCTTATACCCAGAATTAAACTTTTTTGGTCTTAAAGGTGCCACTGGACTCAAACTTTGTTCTATTGCTTTAGATCAACACAGCTGCCCACCTGACTCTATTTTTTCTTCCAGTAGCACATCCTCAGCAGCATCCCACTTGATAGCCAGTACACCGATAATCCAAATGTGAACAATTTTATTCCTCTTTCTGATCCTGATTTTCAGGAGGGAATGGATAGTTCTGTCTCTGTTGTGTTGCCAGAAGGATTACAGCATGGTCTTTACCAGAACACTAATCTGCAATTTTAACGGGGGCGAGGGGAACCAATGGACCATTGTTTATAGTGAAGTTGTTATATGTACTTGGTCAATGGGAAGTGAGTGCAAAGAGGTGGCAAATTAGATTTCATGCAATAGTATCAGAATCTTGAGAAACATGTTTCAAGGAAAATATCAGCAACCAGAATTTAAAAGGCTGTTTGCATAAAGATGTTTGCTCAGGGATTTTTTTTCTGCACTAATGAGAGCCAG
This sequence comes from Gekko japonicus, assembly GCF_001447785.1. Classification (NCBI taxonomy): domain Eukaryota; kingdom Metazoa; phylum Chordata; class Lepidosauria; order Squamata; family Gekkonidae; genus Gekko; species Gekko japonicus. The sequence continues at coordinate 50,268 of NW_015177133.1, forward strand.
TTTACCCACCCAAAATGGCTAAACTTCTCAAGTGATTTTTTTTGTATATAGATTACAGCCCCTAGGTACCTGCCATAGTGTTTGAATCTGTTATATATAAACAAGATGTTTATCCAGCACTGTGGTAAAGTCTTTCCAAAGGACAGAATGTAATCAGTGCATCCATTTCCATAGATTGTGTACTCCATCAGATGAGTCTAGGATGGTTTCTACTCAGTCTGCTTGGCAGGAATGAAAGCAGCAGAAACAGTGCATGGGCCATCAGGTGAGACCCTTAATTGTGTTGCTTCATTGTACCATCTTGGAACTATTTTCTGCCAGGGGATATTGGGATACTGAAAACCAAAAACACTAAACTCCGAATGATCTTGGCTTCAAACTTCCTCACAAAATCACTTAGTTCAGATGCCAAGCCAATTTTTGTACCCTGCTATTTTAGATTGTGGGGATAGCAGGTGACACCTCAAAATGGGAGTGCAGCCAATCTCAAAATGCCTGTCATGGAGGAGTAGACCATCACAAAACTCTGGGAGGTTCCACAAAATGTGAGGAGGTTCCAACCCGAGCTGTCTCCTCCTACACCACAGGCAGCTTTTTTTCTAAATGAGAAGCAGATGATGATGACCTGGTCCTACTGTTTGTACCCCCACAGATTCAAAATTAATGTCTCCTTGGCTAAAGCATTTCTTACACTGCACTGAACTTTTTTCACTGTGGTTCTTCTCTTACCGTTGAGTTAACCATGTCAGTTACTGACTGGAAATGAACCTGCTTCTGTCAAAACTAGAATATTGCAAAAGAATTCAGTTCCCAAGGACTACACAGTCAAGGGTATAAAGACCTCTTTAACAGCAGATGAGCAAACTCTTTGAACACACTTTATCAAAAATCTCAAACTACACTAAAATCAAAGTTGTTATCTCAACACAAAGAGGCCAACATGATTATACAGAATGAGGAGATGGCCGGAAAAACTCCAGACAAATGCTGATGAAAATGAAGTTTGAGTCCAGTGGCACCTTTAAGACCAATAAAGTTTTATTCAAGGCATAAGTATTTGTGTGCATGCATGCTTCTTCAGATACAATGAAATGGGAGTAACCAGACCATGCATATAAGTAGAAGGTGAGCAGTAAATTATCATACAACATAATTAAGATGTTTAACAGATTCAAGGACCAAACAGGAAGAACAGAGTTTAACAGCATATGATTCCGAAGGACCATAATACACATTTTGTCTTCTATTGATCAGTCCTTTCAGATAACCACAAAATGGTCCAGTGAGTTTAAGTTTAGATATGTGCACAAGTGAAGTTGCACATGATTTACTATCCACTGAATAAAAAGGCGAAACTGAGCCAATTGACTTTTTGGATCAAAAACTGCTTTCTACTACTCACAAAAAATGTCTCTCCTGTCAAAAGCATAACCTGAAAACACTCACTGATGGTTTCAAAGCTGTTTTCTGCAAAGATCTGATATTGTACAGTGTCCAGAAACTATTTACATAATTCAATTAAGCCACTGTAAGAGAACTTGCTTGTAGAAAATCTTACCTTCTAATTTGTCAGCAAGAGCATAACTTTTTCACAGTTGCTTCTTAATGTTTTTGCATATGGAAGTAAGTGTTACACTGTTATATTTCCACAAAATCATGTGATAATCTTCCATGGCATAGCTATTATTGAAGAATGACATTAAGTTCCTTCAAAGGTTTGCAAATTTGCCGAAAGAGTTCTAAGCAAGCCTATGCTTCCAGGAAAGTATGAATGGTGTTAATGTTGTTTAGACTTTTAAAAAAACTTTTCACATATTGGCATTTAAAATGAACTAATTAAATATAGAAATATATATTTTATTCACTTTTTTATCTTCTAACATTAATAAAGCAATCTGGGGGAAGGGGAAAATTGGAATAGGAAGCCAACTAACCCCCATGCCAGTGTAACTCAGATTTATGCTGATGTAAGGGGCTCTGCACCATGCACTTCCACTGTGGCCCAGCTCCAGTGACAAAGTGTCTGGAATAAGGGAATAAATAGGCAGGTTTAGCAGACAAGTGAGTTCAGCAGCAGGGTGAGGAAACCACGGCACTAGTCTCTCCATGTCCCTAAGAGGGTAAGAACACTTTCCACAGACAAATCTACATAAATAGGAAATTTATTTTAATAAGGGGAACAGTGACCATAATGCTGTTAAGTTTAGCATTTAGGTAAATAGGGAGGGGCCCAAAAAGATTAACACAACCACATTTAATTTTAGAAGGGGTAACTTCTCTTAAATGAGGGAGATTGTGAAGAAGAAACTGAAAGGAAAGCTAAGGAGGGTAAAATTCCTTCGGGAAACTTGGGGACTATTTAAAACTACAATCCTAGAAGCTCAGATAAAATCTACACCATACGTTAGGAAAGGTACGAATAGGTATAAAAAGAAAGGGCCTGCATGGTTAAAGAACAAAGTAATGGAAGCCCTAAAAGGTAAGAAGAATTCCTTTAAGTGGTGAAAGGCTAGTCCAAGTGAGGTAAATAAAAGGGAGCACAGGCTGTGGCAAATTAGATCCAATCTGTGATCAGACAGGCAAAAAGGAACTAGGAGGAACATATTGCAAAAAAACCATAAAGTCCAACAATAAAAATTTCTCCAAATACATTAAAAGCAGAAAACCAGTGGAGCCCTTGAATGACCAAGGGGTAAAAGGATTACTAAAGGATTATTGGGAAATTGCAGAGAATCTGAATGCATTTTTGCCTCTGTCTTCACTGTGGAAGATGGGAGGTGCTTGCCCAATCCCGGACCACTGATTTCAGGAGGGGCATTGAAAGCCCTGAGCAGGACTGAGGTGACAAGAGAGAAGATCCTACAGCTGATGGACAAATTAAAAACTGACAAAACACCAGGGACAGATGGCATACATCCATGAGTTCTGAAAGAGCTCAGATGTGAACTTGTGGATCTCCTGACAAAAATATGCAATCTATCACTCAAATCTGCCTCCATTCTCAAGAACTGGAAGACAGCTAATGTAACGCTCATCTTTTAAAAAGGCTCTAAAGAAGATCTGGGAAATTATAGGTCAGACAGTCTAATATTGATACCGGATAAATTGGTGGAATCCGTTATTAAAGATAGAATTCATAGGCACACTGATTAACAAAAGCTATTGAGGAAGAATCCATATGGACTATGTAAGGGAAGATCTTGTCTCACTAACCTTTTAGATTTCTTTGAGGGGGTGAACAAACATGTGGACAAGGGTGACCCAGTAGGTGTTGTTTACCTAGACTTCCAGAAAGCATTTGATAAAGTTCCTCATCAAAGGCTCCTAAGTAAACTCAGCAGTCATGGGATAAGAGGACAAGTCCTCTTTTCGGTTAATAACAGGTTAATTAACAGGAAACAGAGAGTGAGTATAAATGGGCAGTTTCCACAGTGGAAGATGGTAAGCAGTGGGGTTCCTCAAGGCTTGGTACTAGGTCCAGTGCTTATTAACTTATTCATTAATGATTTGGAGTTGAGAGTAAGCCATGAAGTGGCTAAGTTTGTGGATGATGCTAAATTGTTCAGGGCAGAGAAAACCATGGAGGACTGTGAGGCATTCCAGAGGGGTCTATCGAGGCTGGGTGAGTGGGTGTCAACATAGCAAATGGGGTTCAATGTAGGCAAGTGCAAAGTAATGCACATTGGAGCCAAAAATCCCAACTATAAATATATGTTGATGAGGTCTGACTTGGCAGTAACTGACTAGGAGAGAGATCTTGGAGTCATGGTAGGTAAATCATTGAAGATAGCAAATGCTATGCTGGGGATTATTAGGAAGGGAACTGAAAACAAATCAGCCAGTATCATAATACCCCTGTATAAATCAATGGTGTGGCCTCATTTAGAATAATGTGTACAGTTCTTGGCCACTGTATCTCAAAAAAGATATTATAGCATTGGAAAAGATGCCAAAAAGGGCAACTAAAATGATTAACGGGATGGAACACCTTCCCTATGAAGGAAAGTTAATGAGGTTAGGGCTCTTTAGCTTGGAGAAACAACGGCTGAGGGGTGACGTGATCAAGGTTTTCAAGATTATGCATGGGATAGAGCAGGTAGAGAAAAAAATTACTTTTCTCCCTTTCTCACAATACAAGAACTCATGGGCACTCAATGAAATTAATGAGCAGTAGGTTTAGAACAGATAAAAGGAAGTACTTCTTCACCCAAAGAGTAATTAATACATGGCACTCACTGCCACAGGAAGTGGCTACAAGCATAGACAGCTTCAAGAAGGGACTGGATAAACAGATGGAGCAAAGGTCCATCAGTGGCTATTAGCCACAAGGTATATGGAACACTATGTCTAGGGCAGTGATTGTGTGTATTTTTGATCCTTGGGGGTCAACAGTGGGGGGGCTTCTGGAGTTCTGGCCACACTGGCAGACCTCCTGATGGCACCTGGATTTTGGCCACTGTGTGACATAGAGTATTGGACTGGATGGGCCACTGACCTGATCCAACATGGCTTCTGTTATGTTCTTAATCAGGAGGAAAATGTCCTTGTCTTAATGCTATCAGATATCTAGCTCTGACTATCATCCTAAAGGAAGTGTACTGTAAAAGGTGCTCCTGTTTGCTGCTGGTCTATTCTACACAAACATGGAAAGTATGAGATCATTAACTAAAAAGCAACTAATCTCATAATTGACTTCCAGAAGGATTGACTTCCAGAAGGATGGGTTGAGATTTGAACAGGAAAATTAAAATAAACTTTCTTCTGAATCTAATTACTAACCAAAGGATTTATATAGATAAGTAAGACCATAATGGTTGCTTTAGATAATTAATTTCCTCCCAATTCTGTCTTTACAGTTTTTTAAAATTAAAAATAAACTTAGACTGAGTCATTAAAACATAACCTACAAACCATTTCCATATGCTAGTTTTTTACACATTAAATTGGTATACGTTGTCTCTCTGTAAGGTTGTCATGACTAGACAAAATACACTATTGTGCTACAAAAACATATTCAAGGAGTTGTTCAAAATACATTATTTTACATCCTCATGCATCTGTTCACAGTTTATTAAGCAGAAGGTCAAGCAAGGACAGACATATTTATAAGGCACTATGAGTACTAGTGTTGATAGGCAAAGGGTTAGCTGATAATGTTTGTCTCCAGAAATGTTATCTTAGCAGAGATATGACTGTTCATTATACAGTACCTGATATCAAATAAACTAGATTCAGTTTTGGTGTATATTACTCAGGGGATTGTCCCAAGCTCTAGATGCCATAAACAGTTTTAGCCATAAGTAAAGTCTTCAACAGCATTTAAAACAAATATTATACACATTTTGAACTTTTTGCTATGTGCTTCTTTACACGATACTTCCAGTAATTATGTGAAGGCAGAAAGGCAGGATACAAATTTTGTAAATAAATAAATAAAGACCACAGCTTATAAATATGTGGATGCAAAAATCATGGCCAGCCAAAAAATTGTTGATATACAGCCAACGTTTGTTAAATATTGTTAATTAATGGAATTACTGTAATGCCTATTGTGGCGTGCAACAACAGATATTAAAGTTTGTTTAGAAGCTGATAATTCTCCAGTTTGATTATTTATTAGTAGTTCTGTGAAGTTAACAAAACATTAAGAATGACATTCTATGTAGGATTTAGGCTGATTTGTAATATAACAATTTAGTGAGGTGAAAACTGGCATCTGGATATGATATCATCACCATCTATATACTAATAATGAAGTTGGCCAAATCTGAAGATGGTTAAATCCTGTGACTGGAGCTGTTAACAGGCAAGACAGATCTTTCTACAAACCTGAAATATGCCTCAGATCTGCAGAAAGATGTGAAATCTTAAAAAAAAAATGCGGGGTTTAAAAAGTCCAAAGCAATAAAAGAAGCGCCTGTGGCTTTAAGAAATGGATTCCCTCAGTGGCTGTTGCTAAGCAACCACAGCTTCCCAGGCTGCGGTTTGTCTTCTCCCTTATGCTTTTTAACATCTATGTGAAGCCACTGGGAGAAGTCATCTAGAGATTTAGGCCAAGTTGTGATCAACATGTGGATGACACTCAGATCTATCTTGTGCTTCTCAAAGTGGGCCTGTGGAAACTATGAACAGATGCCTGGAGGCAGTTTTGGGATGGATACGGTTTAGCAAACTGAAAATTAATCCTGACAAGGTATCCAAGGATGCTGAACCAAAGTCTTATAACAGAATAAATTCTAATGGGATACAATACGGTAAACTAACAAAGCTGTAGGAATGCTGTGGCTGCTTAGCAACAGCCACTGAAGGAATGTATTGATTAAAGCTAGGGGGGCTCCATTTATTATTTGGGAGGGTTAAGAAACCCCAATGGTGTTTGTTTGTTTTTTAGATTTCACATTTTTCTGCAAAGAAACCCCAATGGTGTTTGTTTGTTTTTTAGATTTCACATTTTTCTGCAAAGAAACCCCAATGGTGTTTGTTTGTTTTTTAGATTTCACATTTTCCTGCAAAGCTGGGGGGGGGGAGGGTTAGGTTTGTAGAAAAATCTGTCTTGCCCATTCACAGCTCTATCATGTTTTAAGTATCCTCAGATTGAGATCCACAGTGACATTTCTCTACAGCAGGGACACAAAGTGGCTTAAAACATCTGCGCGCGCACACATGAGGATGCCTTACATTGAATAATCAGACCACTGGTCCATCAGAGGCAGTATTGTCTACTCAGCCTGGCAGCAGTTCTCCATAGTCTTAGGCTGAAGTCTTCCACATCACATGATCCTTTCAACTGGAAATGCCATGGGTGGAAGCTGGGACCTTCTGCATGCCAAACAGATGCTCTGCCAATGAGTTGTAGCCCTCTCCCTTTCTAGAGCCAGTTTGGTGTAGTGGTTAAGTGTGCGGACTCTAATCTGGGAGAACTGGGTTTGATTCCCCACCCCTCCACTTGCAGCTGCTGGATGACCTTGGGCAAGCCATAGTTCTGAAAAGAGCCCACATACCTCACAGGGTGTCTGTTGTGGGGAGGGGAAGGGAAAGGAAAGGAGTATGTAAGCCACTCTGAGACTCCAAGTGAAGGGCAGGGTATAAATCCAGTCTCTTCTTCTTCTTCTTCTACATTTATCCTTACAACAACCCTGTGAGGTAGATTAGATTGAAGCTGCTTTCACACAAATGTACTCTCAATACACTATAGCAATCATTTGCAAATGGATTTTCCTGTGTGAAACAGGAAAATCCAGTAAATTGAGAGCTAATGTGTGTGACAGCAGCCTAAGAAAAAGTGACCAGCCCTAGATTACTCAGTGAGCTTCCATTGCACAATGGGGATTCCAACCTGGGTATCCCAGATCCTAGCTAAACACTCTAACCACTATATCAGTATTCCTCAACATGGCACCCATTTTGTGTTTCCTGGCACCTACTCCTTCCCCAAAATATCTCTTCTCCAAAGCAAAGATCCAGTCTTGCCTTTCTTCCATCTCACTGGAGCAGGAGGAGCTTCAGAAAAGCCAGGGGTCAACTCTTCTGTGTCTGCAAGAAGTACCCATTTGAGAACAGCTGCCTCCATCAGAGCAGAATCCTTGACTTGGATATTGCAATAAATTCTTGTTGGCCCCAGCCCCACCAGCAGCCATTATGTCCCCTGTGGCAGACATTTTTAAATGTTGCCCACTACACGCTTTCAAAATTCCAAAAATGGTCACAGATTCAACAAAGTTGAGGACTCTTGGCCTTAATCAGAAATGCACTAAAGAATCAGCCCTTTCATTCTACCGCCACCAACAATACAATTACAAGCCTGAAACTGGGGAAAGTTTGAGAAATCCACACTTCTTGGTCAGGGATTTGGAACACTGAAGAGCATCACTGTTACATGATTCCGTCGAGTTTTAAGAACAGACATTTCATATCATGAGGTTTATGATCGAATGGTAGCTGTTGGTTTTACAGACATTGGGAAAGGAGTTTTACAAATATTAAAAAACAGCAAGAAAAAGAGTTGCTCACTCTTCAAACATAGACAGCTGGGCTGATTTATAAGCACAGGTACTAGGAACACCAGGAGTACTTCAACAAGGTGTCTTGTTTAATATCTGAGGTTATACAGCATATTGGGAGAAATGCTGCTATTTCCATGGAGATGAGTGGTAGCAGCAGCGTGGGACCCAAGCGTACAAAAGAAATATATTGGAGATGAACAAAATGTGGCTTCATTCCATTTCTGCCTTTTTAAAATTGGTCACACGCCAGTGACTTGAGAGAGATGATTCATTTCAGTGACCTGATTGCATTATTGACCAAGATTCTGTGATGACCTGGAGAACTAAGTGCATGGATTTTTCCTCCCTTATAAAAATGATTTGTGTGTGCCACTTTGTCACACTTGCTTTTAAAGATGTGAAGGCCTGGTAATGGAGATGCCAACAGCAAGTAAGAGAAAGACCTTTAAAAAAAAAAACACCTTCCCTCTCCAGCTCTGTCTTCAGTTTCTGTCCCGTGGTCATGGATAGTGATGATGCATCCCTTGCAAATAGGGATAGGCACTGGGTTGTAAATTAATCAGAACCTGAACCAACTCCATCCTATTTTTATATACAAATATTATGAATCACAATTGGAAACTTATCTGCAGTCAGAGACACTTCGCTGATGCTGTTTCAGTTTGACGAGGTTAGTAGGGTGAAGAAAGGGGAGAGAGTGGGGCCACCACCCCCACACCCAGTTACTGTTCCCTGCTGCTCTTCAGGGCAACAGTGGGAGGGGAAAAAATGGCTGACAACCCAATGGCATGATGTCATGTCTGAAGAAAACTCAGCAGTGATATCAGTTCTCACTAGAAATTTCCAGGAACTCTATAATTTTACCAACGAATTTCAGGTGATTCCTAGACAGGACTGATATCACTTCTGGAAGATGTCACAGCATCACCAACAGGAGCCCCCCCCCCAGTCTCTGGTCCTCCACTTCCTGCTGGTTGTCGAGCCATGACTGGCAAATCTAGGAGACAATGAGTCAGTAGATGATGACAGAAGTGATAGACAGCTGTGTCAGCCAATCAACAGAGAATATTAATGATTTCACCACAGAAGAGAATTTCTCCGATAGGTTTATGCTGATCATTTTTCTGTTTGGGATTACTTTTGGGGTGCCATGTGGGCCCTACCTGTATTGATTATTATCTCAATGAGAGCATTTAAGTGTGATGTGGATATTTTGATACTTGTGTGTCTTGCTATTTCTTAGCAAACGGTCAGAGAATGCAGTTAAGTGTTGCCTTCCAAATGCCTGCTTTGAATCTACTACATGGCTCTGGCTTCCTTTTGTTCTTGCTACAAGTGTAAAATTTAACTGCTTATAAAACAAGAACACTTTTTCCTGTTGTGATGGAACAGGCCTGCACCAGCCTTCAGATCCTGTTCCACCCTGCCCTCTGAGCTTTTACCCAACACTTAGAGAGGACTTTTTCCCCTCTTGTCTTTCTTTTTTTCTTTTGAGAGCCAGTTTGGTGTAGTGGTTAAGATTGCAGACTCTAATCTGGGAGAACCGGGTTTGATTCCCCACTCCTCCACATGCAGCTGCTGGTGTGACCTTGGGTCAGTCACAAGTTCTCTCAGCAGCTTCACACACCTTTTATAGCCACCCTCATAGTCCATTCCTGACCTGGATAGCCCAGTCTCATCAGATCTCAGGAGCTAAGCAGTCAGTCCTGACTAGTATTTGGATGTGAGACCTCCAAGGAATGCCAGAGCTGAGATGCAGAGACAGGTGATGGTAAACCACCTCTGAACATCTCTTTTCTTGAAAACCCTACAGAGTCACCATAAGTCAGTGGTGACTTAACAGCACTTTTCACCACGATCATAATCCATACACACATTGGAACAGAAAGAGAGGACATAGGCTTGGTTAAGCCATGGAAATCCAATCAAGCCTACTTCCCTCATTCCTGTTCCTCTCTCACACTCCTCTTTTTCTAAAGACAACTGAAATTTTCTGAGACATTTCTGGCTGGCCATCTATAAGGTTTAATTAATTGTATATAGTGAAGTTGCAATGCCTGTCGCTCTCATCACATCATAGACAGGCTCTTTAACTAAAAAAAACGTATCTCTTGATCATGATCCAAGTTAACATCTCTCCAGCATATATCAGAAAGATGACAAAATTCCTCCATAAATATTATATTCTCTACTCTGACTACTTCTCTCACGTCTTTGGCCCTCATCCATCTGTATTGATGGCAGCTAGTCATGTGTAATAAACTTGTAACACATGGATGATCATCCATATTCACCACAAAAGGTCATCCAGACAGTTCAACAGGGCTGGAAGGAGCATTACAATCCCAGGAAACTTGGGGGAGGGGAAAATTAAATAGTATTCTAATATTGAGTGAGTCATGTTTCTAGAAGCAGTCCCAGAATATCTCAGGTAATAATTAAATCTTCCAGCCACATAAGTAGGGCTGACTGAGAAGGTCCCAGACGCAAAATAAGCATCCCACTGAGAGCTGAATTACACTACACACTTTCCCCAGCTACATCTCAGGTCTTGTCAGCAGAACTGGTCTGGAAGTTCAGTGCTCTCTGGGGGTTGATGGGTTTGATTCATATTAGAACCATGGTGAATAGGGAGAGGGGGTGTTCCTTCCCCTTGTACTATTTTCCCATCTTCAAACAGCCCCAGGGAGCCACTAGTTTGCCCTGCTTAGGAAAGTTAATGTGTATCCCAACAGTACACATTGATTTTCTCCAACAGAGCAAACAGACACTTCCCAGGCCTTTCTCTGCAAACCACAGTCCCAGTTCAAACTGGGCCCAAGCAAGTCTGTGGAGCATGGATCTCCCAGACTGCATCTGTTAACCATATGTAAGGAAACACTCAAGAAAAGTGTATCATGTAGTTAGGCCCTGAGGAAGATGTACAACTGCTGTAGGAATCACCAAATGATACCCAAGCTTGGTGGAAGCCACAGATAAAAAAGCAGGCATTCACACTGGGGTTTGTGGATGGTCCCTATTTCATCTCTCTCTCTCTCTCTCTCTCTCTCTCTCTCTCTCTCCACTCTTCCCTGTTGATTTTACAGACTTATTCATATTGGGATTTATACACAGTTTGTGTGAAGATAATAATGTTGAAAAATGCATACATTTTACAGCAAATGGAGCAAGGAACCAGAAAGATGAAGCATAGATTTTTGAGGTGAAAGCATCAGGGACCTTAGAAATCACCTGTAGGCTCCAGAAGACGGGGCAAAATTTAAAGGGTCTCTATGGCAATGTTGGTCGATGCATCTCTCTTCTTACCTTTGGTTTGCTAGGCTGGGCAGCCAGCAGGACATGGGAGGCAAGGGAAACAGGGTTGGCCATCAACCCGTGGTGTAACCACTTCCAGGAATACCATATGTCTGTCCTCTCTAGGAAGCACAGAAAACTCTGTGGTTTACCTGAGAAATTTAGTCAATTCCTAAAAAGGTGTGACTTCTGGGAAATAATATGAATATGAATCAAACCCAGAAGTGATGTCATGCCATTGACTAATGGCCATGTATTTTATTTTCTCCCATCACCACTGTGAGCAGTGTCAGGAAATCCTATATTACCCCCAAGTATCATTTCACTTGACATAGTACAAACTTGTAACATGGTCCCCCGCTAGGCTAGCCAGGTGTTCTGCTATAGTGGAAGACCTCCTGACTTTGAATCCTTGTTCCCTACTGCTGCTTGACAGGGAGATGAGGGAAATGGGGAAGGGCAATTTAGCATCGGCATCACACTAATACATAACATCATCTCTGGTGTGAAACCAGAAGTGATAGAGGTGGACATGATGTCATCGCATAAGGGCACCCTCTAGGATTCACCCCAATTCTACGCTTTAACCATAATTTTTTCACTGAATCCTATAGCATCATACCAGAAACAATGATGTCAGTTTCACACCAGAAGTGACCTTAAGCATTGGCGTGATGCCAAATTGCTTGTTCATGCCTCCCTAACTCTCAGACTACAGTGCCAGCATCTTTTGGCAACCTTAGCCACTACCCCATAATTTCATTACATAAAACAATCTCATGAGTTATGAAAGAAAATATTACATTTTATTTCTGAAATGACATAAATACTAAACAGGATAATCACGTCAAGGCAGCAAGCTGCAGCCTGGAACACTGGAAAAGTGCACCCAGTGCCCTGACCGCCATACCTGGGCCCTGACTACAGCACTTCATGCACCATTTGTGTAACATAGGAAGAGCCCTAAGAGACAAGTGTTAAAATGCTTAGCTGCATAGATTAATTGTCTGAAACATATTGTTTTAGAAATTGCTGATTGCCACTCTCTGGAAGCTCCCCATCAGGGAGAAGAAAAACCATTCAAGAGCATTCCCATGACATGCCACTGTGTCTCAACAACGTCACAAACCCCTCATAATCAATCATACAGTTGTGCATTCTGCATTTCTCTGAATTTAAATTTAGCAGATTAGTTTTCCATGGATGAGAGGAGAGGGAAATGGATGGTATCTTTGTGATATCTCTTTATTTACAGACATATAAGGAGAATGCGGGGAAAGAAACAATAATTCCAGGGCGAAGCCATGTCAGACTGTTGTAGCAGTGATTCCTGCTTTATTTTGGAAGCAGACTTCCTGAAGAATATGGCACAACAGCTAATAATGTATTATATTACTAAATAGCAACTGCAACTCTAAGGAAGCCTCAGTTTTTCAAGTTGAACATTCCCACCTCTGTGTATTCCCACCAAAACCAAACCATCAACAGATTCTAACACTGTCTCTTTCCCAAATTTTGAGGGGTATGTCAGAGGGAGACAGATACTAGGCAATAAAGGAGTATTAAAGCCCTTGATTAAAGTTTCTCACTCTGGTTTGAGAAATTCCTGTAGGTTTGGGAGAGTGTACCCTACAAACCTGCCATTTCCTAAGGGGGAACTTATCTCTGTAGTTGGGCAATCATGTAACTGATGGAGATCTCCAGGCCCAACCTAGAGGTTGGCAACTCTACCCTTGGTTAAGCCACTGATTGCACATCAACAGCTAACTTGGCAAGTCATAATTATGAGGCCCATACCCAGACCAATATTATAATATCTAACAGAGCAGAGAAGCTTACAATATTACAACTGCCCCATACTGATGTCTAGCCAGAATTTCTCAACCAAGGCTAAGGAATGAGAGGGTGGGGCTGTGGTGCAGCAACACGGTCGGGCACTGGGAATAGCTCCTGGGAACCACCAGCTCTTCGTTTGTTTTAGTTTTCAGGGGATCCTGAGTGTTATACAAATTAATATCCAGTCAAAAATAGGAGATCGAAGTCACAATGAGGAGGAAGATCTTGTATTTAATTGCAATCAAACACGGAAAACAGGCCAAATAACCCATCAAAATTGACTGCTTTCTGAGCCCAACCAGGAAATACATGAAGTTAAATACTTAATATGACATCATCATACCATCATCATGAAAATAATATTCAGAAAACATAATTGGTTACAAGAAATAAAACAACATTTAAATGAAAATCTTCTTATTGGTCAAACATAAAGAAAGGCGTGTCTATCACGTATTTACTTGACCTGACCTGAGTCATATCGGCCAAGGCTTGTTCTCACCCAAACAAAGGTGTTTTTCTCTGATACTAAGTTAAAAATCCTTTTTGACCCAGACACTGTGAAGTTATAACCTAAGCAATTAGAACCATGAACCTTATACCTTCTTTTGTACCAAAAGAATGCTATTGCCTTGTCTGCTAGCCTCAGCTGGGAAAATACCCTGACCTAGAAAGAAAGGCCTTCTGTATAACAGGCCTTCATTACATCTTAATAAAATCTTATTTAAGAATAAATCTATAAAAACCAGAGAAATATGAATAATCAAAAAGGGGGGGGGAATCTTTACAGTCCCATCTATACTACACGAGCTCCACTGGACTTGATTCAGGGGACTTGATTTGGGGGCCCCACTTGAGGCAACAAGTGGGTGGATACCCTGGACCATCCCAGAAGCAAGCACCGAAGCAGCGCAGTGAAAGCAGCCATCACTGCACCAGCTGTGAATGCCCCGAAAGAGAGATATTTTGACCCTCATCCATAACACCGATGAAGATTTCCACTATAAGTACCCTCAAAAGCAACATCGAGGAAACTGATGATTTTGTAATTAAGCCCCCTTTAAAATTTTAAAAGGACAAGGAAAGGAAGGCTGAAAAAAAAACACCCTTTTTTACTACGAAGCAGCCAGGAAGATTTACTGACAGAAACAAGATTTAAATACCCCTTGGGGCAAAGCGAATCTATTTGTCTGAGCTTCAATAGAAGGATTACAAAGTGGTTTTTGGGGGAATAAAAGGAAAGAAAGATATATTTAGAGTTTAATGTGCTATTTTTCTGGCAACGTTTGATGACATCACGCTATACTGCTGAGAACAGAGCAGTTTGTTGTGTCTAAAGCTACCAAGCACTGGAACTGTATTGAAGGATTCTTGGTTGTTAACATTTCAACAAGAGTGACTATCTGATGATTGTGGCCAGTCTTGGAGGAACAGTGGACAAATAATCTGCAGAGACTTTGGATGCTGACAGACTGAACTGAGATCCTTGTTATTGTGTTAAAATGGAACAAGACACATGGGGGGGGAAGCCAACAGCTCCATGCTTAGACAACTCCACAGAAACTAGTTTGCTACAATTGTCATGGGAGGAGCTTCAGATTTTAATTGTGGATGCAGTCACCTTGGGAGTCCAAATGGCTTTGGAGCCAATTGAAGAAGTAGATGAGAAGGATATTGGATTTATACTCTGCCCTTCACTACCCAAAGGAGTCTCAGAGCGGCTTACAAACTCCTTTCCCTTCCCCTCCCCACAACAGACACCCTGTGAGGTAGGTGGGGCTGAGAGAGCTCTTGACAGAAACTGCTCTTTTTCAAGAACAGCTCTTATCAGAACTACGGCTTGCCCAAGGTCATCCAGCCAGGTGCAAGTGCAGGAGTGGGGAATCAAACCTGGTTCGCCCAGATTAAAGTCTGCGCACTTAACCACTACACCAAACTGGCTCTCCAGAAAAAAATGATATTACATCAACTCAAACTACAAGCAATATAATGACATTCCAGCAAGAAAAAGCTCAAGAGGAAGAACAACACTCCAATCAAGCTGATATAACTCACAGGGAAATAGAATTTAAATAACCAACTGGCCAAGACATAAAACAACACTGCAATCAAACTATGTTAACTTGCATCAAGAAAAACAGCTATATTAAAATTCTGCCAAAATCTGCAATCCTTAAAGTAATAAAAGGAAAAATATTCCAGAGAGAAGAGGAAACAGAACCTATGGAATCCTCTTCTACCCCAAAGTTTAAACATAGATGGCAATACTCAAAAGAAACCTTTTCTACCTTTAAAGGGAAGAGGCGCAGAATCATGACTTTACTAAAGATAAGAAGTTACAAGAAGAAAATAATTAAGTCCTACAAACAAGATTAGATAAGGGAAGGTCTATCTGTATGTGACTGACTAAGATACTTAGCCAAATGTAACTAAGTAACATTGATATTCAATGAAATTTTTGGTTTATATGAATTTTTAAATAATATTGGATAAGGGGCTATCCATACTGATTACCATTTAAGATTGGATAAAAGAATGTCTTTTTATATGTAATTGGTTAAGAGGGACTAGGGAATTCTTAGCTACTTGTAATTGAGTAACAGTGAGTACCATTGATTTTTTTTGTTTTACATTAACCTTTAAATAAGAATGGACAAGGGATTTCTTGTTTATGTATAACTCATTAAGACTGGCTAGAGAAAACATAGGCAAAAACAACTGAGAAATTACTGATTATCAGTGTAAGCATTGCTTTATAATAGATGATATTATAGAATACAAGAAGGGAGACCCGCAATACTCGCAGTGGGGAGGAACTCCACACGGAGGAGGAAGAAGCAGCCACAGGTAAGCCTTCTCCTCCCTCCACACCAATAGCAAGACGTGTGTGGCTCCCCCCAGGCCCGCCAAGCCTTCTCCCCCACCCACTGGCACCAATGGCGAGGCCCACGTCGCTCCCAGCCATCAGGCCCACCAAGACTTCTTCCTCCCCCACCCCGCGTTGGCAGCAGCTTCTCAAAGCATTCTCTGTGCATGCACAGGGAATGCTATTTTACTTTTGGGGGGATTTAAGTATCCCCCTATAGTTTTTTATAGATTTCAGATTTTTTCTGCACATCTGGGGATTGCCCCAAATGTGCAGGAAAATCTCTTTGCCCCCTAGGTGCCCCCGATGTGCGAATTTAGATATCCGCACGTAGAGGGCGCCTTGGCTATTAGTATATAGATTTGGGAAATTGTGCTTAACTAAGATAGATTGTGGAATTGGGGAAAATGTATAGGGAATTCAGGTATGTTTAGAGAAATTTATGAAATGATAGAGTACGCTAAAATCTGAAAGTAAAAAGGTAATTTGATAGAAGATGTAGACTAGAAAACCGTTTTCTCCTATTTTTTCTTCTCTCTGAATACGAAGCTGTAGAATGATATAAATTTAGTTAGCAGATAAATATTGAATGCTATTATACAATGCTTAGACAATATATAAATAGAAGAAAATATGTTATGTTAACCAATAGAGTTGCAAAAATTATAGCTTTTAAAATTGTAAGATATATGAGAGCTAGACTATACCATAAGATAGATACATTTTTGGCTTATTAAAATTAGGTATATAAAAATTAAGGTGGTCATAAGGTGGGAAACTGGTAATTAGATATATATGTATGAGGTGGATTGAGAAACATGATGTGAAGTGATTATTATTTCTCTCATCTATGTTTGTTTGTCTGTATTGTTTGTCTTTGTTGTTGAAAATAATAAAAAGTTCATTAAAAAAACAAGGCCAAGGAAGAAGGAGTAGTAGTGGGAGGAGATTGGATTTATACCCTGCCCTTCACTATCAGAAGGAGTATCAGAGTGGCTTACAATCCCTTTCCCTTCCCCTCCCCACAACAGACACCCTATGAGGCAGGTGGGGCCGAGAGAACTCTTTCAAGAACTGTCCTTGAGAGAACAGCTCTGAAAGAACTTATGACTGACCCAAGGTCGCACCAGCAGCTGCATGTGGAGGAGTGGGGAATCAAACCTGGTTCTCCCAGATTAGAGTCCGCGCTCTTAACCACTACACCCCCTTGCAACCAACTACAGTCCTTCCAATGCTGGCAGTATGTTACTGACAGACTGGCTGCCATGACTGGAATTGCAACTGCTTCATGACATAGTGATAGTACTTAAGTTTTAACAGTTCACATGAGCAAGACACATAAACTAATTTGTTCTTCTCCATCTCTCCAAATATTTGTTTCTAGTTCCCTGACTGCCAGGACCAGAGGTGAGAGGTGAAATGATCACAGTGAAATTGCCAGCAAAAATGGGAATAAATGAAGCCTAAATGAAAGAAACCTGCTTGCTGACAAGTTGATTACTGTATCCCGGCAGCAATTATCTTATAGCATCTAGAAGCTATGAGACAAGGGGAGAGGGGAAAGGAGATGGTCGAACAGCAACTGTGGAATGTGCACTGAGTGCAAGTGTGTGGCTTTGAGCACACAGTTCATTGCTTTCAAAGCTGTGAGCAATTAAACAGGGCATCTGTGGAGAGTGACCACATGCAGAACAGAATGCCGTTAAAGTTCCTTTAAACTTTATCACCCCTTGAAAATGGATGCCACCTAAGCAGACTGGTGGAAATAACCAAAGTGGGGGGATTTATTGGAACAAATTAATCATATAGCTGAGGTGTGCAGCCCAAAGTTGGCTGATAGTGTTGAAATTCACACTTACCGCTTACACACACTGTCTCAGCCCACGGGGTAGAATGTTGTGCCTTGATTTTCTGTTCCATGGTCCAACAGCACATGACACTTTCTGTTCCTAAAACTGCCTTCCAAGCATGCTGTCTGACAGGCCCAGCTTTTCCTTCATCACTGCCTGTTTGTCACTCTTTCACTCAGCCTTCTGTGTATCACATCACCCCTTACCCTTTCCTAAAACCTGTGCATATCTGCCCTGTGCCTATTTGTTTCAGCAGTCCTCTTTTGGTGGAGGAGTCTATGTTCTTCCTCTTAGGCCTTCTTCCATCTAAGCTTTCCAATGGAAGTGAACTGAGCTTTTAGTATTTGTGATCATTCACCAAATTTTCCAATTTTTGCTGTGTCATCTCAGCGTGCCAGAGCTTTGGGAAGGGGCCACAGCTCAGTGGTTCAATCCCCAGAATCTCCAGTTAAAAGAATCAGGTAGACACTGATGTGAAAGACCCTGAAGAGCTGCTGCCAGTCTAAGTAGACAATACTGACTTTGATGGATCAAGGTTCTGAGTCATTATAAGGCAGCTTCATGTTTTCAGGTATGTTGAGTCCCGATTCAGAGTCCAGAAAAGTTTTGAGAGGATGGCCGGCAACTTAATTCAGTCATTTCACATGATCTGAAGCAGATTAGAGTAGGGGTCAGTGATGGCTTGTGTGGTGGTTCACAGGGAACACCCCGAAATTAACCAATGAGCATTGCTGAAGATGGAGAGGAAGGCAGCACCCTTCTAGAGGAACATCAAAAGGAAACAGGGGGGTGTGGGGGATGGTCATAAATCCTCATCTGGATGATGATTGTAACATATGTCAGTCAGAAAAAATGTCTAAGACATTGTCTGGTCTATTTATAGACCATTTTGACCCAATTACTGTAATGGATGTTGAAAGGATCCTAGTATCTGCTTATGGACAATTTTGACCCATTTTTTGGTCATGGATGTTGACAGGATGCCAGGATGTGTGAAGGCCACTACTTGTGCCCTGAAACCTTGCCCATCTTGGCTGCTAAAATCATGTAAGGAGGACCACATCACCAAGCCCATTTGTCTTCATCATAAATCAGTTACTAACTCAAGGCACCTTTCCTTGTCCATTCAAAGAGATGGCTATCTGTCCACTACTTTTAAAAAATCCTACAGAAAAAATTATGTGGCCAGTTATAACACAGTCTCCAATCTATCCTTTGTGGGCTAAGTGATTGAGAGAGCAGTAGCTGATCAACTCCAGGTGTTCTTAGATAACTCATCTGCTCTGGACCCTTTGCAGGCTGGCTTCAAACCAGGCAATGGGATGGAGACAGCCAGGGGGCTTTGGTTGATGACCTCCATCTGAACGTAGACAAAGGCCATACTTCTTTGTTGCTCCTACTGGACTTATGTTCAGCCTTTGATACAATGGACCATGCCATCTTGTTAAAGCATTTGGAGATAGAAGTAGGAATCAGGGGGGGTGTTCTGGATTGCTTCCAATCATTTGTCACAGACCAGACAAAGGGTTGCCATCTGAGAACAGTTGTCATCGGGGTGGGACCTGTCCTGTTGGATTCCACAGGGTGCAGTCCTATCTTCCATTGACTTAAACCTCCATGGAAAGCTCTTAGGACAAACCATTCATAGACTGGGGGCTGGCTGCCATCAGTATTCTTAGAACAGCCAGCTCTGTATCTCTGTATCCAAACCTCCTGAAGATGTGGTAGAGGTCTTGAATTCCTGCCAATCAGTTATAGTTAAGTGACTAAGAATGAACAAATGGAAACTAACCCCTGACAAGACATAGGTAATGCTGGTCGGCAAGGCAGAGATCTTGAACGACATTGGGCTTCCCAACCTTTTATGGGGTTCAGCTAACCATTGCTAACTAGAGCAAAAGCTTAAAGTTTATTCTAAACCCAACATTACTGCTGGAGAAGCCAGATAACACAGTTGCAAAAAAATGTTTTTTCTACCAACTTGGTCTAGCCACCTTCCCTTGACTTGTACAAGCTGGCTACCTGGATCCATGCAACAGTAATATCAAGACTAAACTACTGTAATGTACTCCAAATAGCTCTCCTCTCAAAGTCATTCTTGGATACTCCAATTGGTGCAGAATGCTACAGCCTGATTACTATCAGGAGTTAGGCAGAGCATGCATATTAGCCCTACTCTGCAGTCACCTCCACTGGCTGCCCATCAGTTACCAGGTTCAGTTCAAGGTGTAAGGCATTATATACAAAGCGCTCCCTCTCTCTCCCCCCACCCTCTCTTTCATTTCTAGCCCACCCTTCTCTGCACAGCAGGGCTCCAGGTCGCTTACAACAGTAAATATACACAAACAAAACAAAACACAATCCACACAATATTTTAAAAAACCTATACAACAACAAATAGTACATAAGATAGCAATAAAGGATAGTTAGTAAGAGGCCTCCCTCCAGTCAGATGAAACGCCATTGACAAGAAGTCTTTGAGTGCAGTTCTCCAACCAGTTCCCTATCCACCTAACTATCCTAGAGTCCAGTTCACAATCCTCTAGTTTACCGATCAGAACATCATGAGGAACACTGTCAAAAGCTTTACTGAAATCCAGGTAAACAACATCAGCAGCATTTTCTCAATCCAGTAAGCTTGTCACACCGGAATTAGTCTTATTGGACTTATGGAACGATAGTAGGATTCCACGCAAACACCAGGAACTCATGTCAATTTTGCTTCTAGCAGCAAAATCCGTAATAGCTACTGGCTAGAAAGACACCACACCGATACCCATTTCACGTTGGTTTGTCAAACTATGGGAATTTTTTGTGATGGACAAATTGTCGGACACTATTCACATGGCAGAAGGCTCATCCTATGATTCTACTATGTTAGCAAAATGGACCCCCTTTATTCCACAAAAATACCATGAATTGATTACTTATATTTAATAGATGGTTATATCTGTTGAAATACTACAGTTTGGACTGGCGTGTAATTATCTTCCTATCTTAACTCTTCCTTCTTATTGCACAAGCTTTGGACCAACATAGACACCTTTGGCTCCATTAACATCTGAAACCTTATAACTTGATGTGCCCAGCAAAAGTTGTGTATTATCTGTAAATAGGTTTAAGCCTTATTACTGAACTTCCTTATTTTTCCTATCATTGGAGTGAATAAAAGTTATTTTATTACATTTCCCTGATGTCTTATATGTAATAATTGCATTTAGAAGGTCACAGGTTCAGTCAGTAGAACTCTGGGGTAGAGGTCACTCCAATTGAACTATCCAGCATGCTACCTCTGTTGAAACAGGATTTTAAACCCCATCACAGAGGGTCACAGCTGTAGCACTGTGCAAGAATATTGCTGTTGAGAGGACCGCAGGATCCAGTGTGGTCACAGGTGACATCCACTGCTTCCACCAGGTTCTGTTAGAAACTCAGCAGCTGTGTATCTGCCATTGCTGCCCAGCCTGGCCTGGCAGATCCATTGCCACTTCCTAACCCTGCCCAGTAATGACCCAACCCCCTCCACCTTCAGCAGCCCTCACTGGCCTGTAGAGTAGTGACCCGTTTGATAAGCCACCACTGGTAGAGGCTAGGGTTAACTTATTCCTACCCATCACATCATAGCAACTCAGCCAAAGGGATGCTTTGTCTAAGGTGCCAAAGCCAGATAGGGTAGCCTTTTTAAAACATAGAGGTAATTATTTCTCTAATGCCAAATATGTTCATCCTCAAGCTGTTTGGTCTGTGACAGATATATACATTCTGCCGTGTTCTTTACCTTTGTAAGAACTCATTTTTTATTATTTTTGAGAGCAACGATTGAGATAATCATTATTTGATGTGTCTCTCACAGCTTCCCTCCACTGCCACTCATAAAATGGCAGCACATAGCCAATACATTAGTGAGACAAGATTCCCCAGAACCCTGCCACGGTTTATAGATATCCAATTTGATCATTCTGATGCTTTAATAGTCCTTAAAGAAAGGACTGAATATGATTTAGACATATTGCATTCATTAATAGCTTTCGATGTTACAAAAAGCATCTCTCTTTTTTTCCTTTTACTAACGATCATATTTTAGCCAATTTTCCTGGTGAGCCCCAAGGAATTTAAAGGTATTTTATCTTCAGAAAGAGGCATAATTACTTTTTGATTCCCAATAAATGACAAAACCTTTTAATAGAGGTAGGAATTGCGCTGAATATAACCTTAATTATTTTTAAATTGTCATTGTAATTTAAAACATTATAAATCCCACAGCTGTTAATGGTTTGAATGAGTCTGCAGTTCTGGCTCTGGTCTTAGACTGGTCTGCCAAGGCAAACTCAGTTCATTGAAATGAACCTTGCACTAGTAAAAAAGGTTTGAGGATTCAGCTGTTTCTATCATTAGACCTGCTATTCTTACAGACAAAAAATAATCTTTTGGGGGCTCACAAAAAATGCCAGCCTGTTCAGATCTTCCCTCTTTCTATTGTTAATAATAAATGGCAACAGTAGCAATTCAACTGGGTCAGCAGAAGGCTTTGTGAATGGCACCTTAAAGACTAACAATGTGTATTTCAATATAAGCTTTTGTCAGTCAAAGCTGATTTTTTCAGGTTGATATGTGAAGGGAAATCATACTGGGAATTCTTCATATTGGGATGATTACAGGCAGAGGAACCAAGGGAGAGAGGTTTGAATTCCCCCTGAATCTTTCAAGTGTAAATTCTGAATATAAGGGGGAAATGGAGGGGTAAAGGTAGAAAGGTTAGGGATGAATGTCATCATAATAAAATTAGCAGTTACACATAATGGATGGTGAGAGAAGTCAGAGGCTCAAAAAGATAAGCGAAATGATGAAGTACAACAAATAGTTTTAGTAAAGATAACTGATCTTGGAACAAGGTTATAGTATGATAAAACATATTTAGATTCTTTTACACTATGGTGCTGGAGAAGACTCTTGAGAGTCCCTTGGACTGCAAGAAGATCAAATCAGTCAATCCTAAAAGAAATCAACCCTGACTGTTCCCAGGAAGGCCAGATAATGAAACTGAAGCTCAAATACTTTGGCCACCAAATGAGAAGGGAGCACTCACTGGAGAAAACCTTGATGCTGGGAAAGATTGAAGGTCAAAGAAGACGGGGACGGCAAAGGATGAGATGGTTAGACAGTGTCATGGATGCAATGAACATGAAGTTGAGCCAACTTCAGAGGACGGCGGAAGACCGGAAGGCCTGGCGTGATCTCGTCCATGGGGTCGCGAAGAGTCGGACTCGACTGTGCAACTGAACAACAACAAATTAGAACAATTAAATTTTCTAAAAAAGGGCTCTTGTAGAGCTGTTACAGATTGTAGTAAGCTAGGAAACCCAAGCCTCTGTGTAGACCAGGATGATGTGTGGTGTTTAATTTCTTAACAAGTTCTAATTCAGCACTTTCAGATTAATATACCCTTTGAAACATTTAAGAACAGTGACTTTCAAGTCTGTAAGAGCATGCAAGGAGATGAAAATGTCCCCCACTGGTCTCTGAATGCTGTGATGTCTTATGTCCAATCTGTATTCATTTATTATCTCACACAGATTTTAGCATTGTTATCCCCATGATGCCCCCTTGCTGCTGTCAGGAAGGAAAGAGCCCAGTCAGAGAGATCCAGAATAACCAGTTAACTGCTTCGCCTGGGCCCTATTCTAAAATGCCAATGTGGAGACATGCAAGAATATTTTCCATATTGCTTCCACAG
>NW_015177133.1:73889-80066 GCF_001447785.1 Gekko japonicus
GGAGGCTTAAAGAGAGGCCTTTAGCCATCATTTACCTCCTCCTGTTTCTCCTCTAAGCTGTCAGCTGCCCCATATGGCAGATCGGAAGTGTGATTTCACTGCAGAGGACCATTGTAAATCTGAGGAGTTAGGTTTGGTGTACCACAGTTTCTCCATCTTGTGTCTGGTTGCCTTGCGGGCCAGGCCTGAATGTCCTTCACAGGTTGAAGACGTTTTTCTCCCTTAATGCTCATCTTATCATTATGACCTTGTGATTGCATTTGGAAGTGGGCTGTTTATATGTGAAACTTATGCACTTGGTACAGGAGTATGGGAAAGTTAGCATCACTATCCACACTGGACACTCGCCACTTGTCACCACTGATCAGTTGGCTTTGGGATGTATTACTCCCCTCCAAGGCCAGTTATGGGTAAACTAATACCTAAGTAAAACCATGTGTCCCAAAATGAACATAAATCCCCAGGAACCACCCTAACAATGAGCCTCAACTCAGGCTGAACTGCAGAGCAAGTGTTGCGCAAGTCACCCAGAGCTAGAGGTCCATCCATGGTTGTTCCGGGTTCCTGACAGCAATATAGAGGTGTGAGCATGTTTACAACTTGTTGGTTTCTTTTCTGTGAATTAGTGGGGGGGAAACCATTGCCTCTTGGCAATGCAAGGAGTAATTCCCAGGCCAAGACAAAAAGGGCCGCTTAATTCCTAGCAGCTGCTCAGGAGGTGGTGGCAGTGCCCCCACTCCAGTCACAAGAGCCTGTTGGGCCTTTGCCAATTGATAGAGGATGCCAACTTGTGAAGCCAGGTTGGAAGTATATGAGAGTACCTAAATACAACTTTGTCCTTAATGTCAAGTAGTCATATACCCTTGACCGAAGAACGGTACACTCCTTCTATCTGGGATGGTCGTCCTCTTCCACCGAGCGCGCAGCTTCGGGAAGGACGCACATGGAGCAGTGAGGGAGGTAGGGGACACCCGCCTAGCCAGCCAGATCAGCTGAATCAACCCTGGCGATCAATGGGGTGACAGATGTTGCAGCCAGATCACCCTCACATCCATGTTAAGTAGTCCTAAACTACAAGCAAACTTTTACCATGTTTCAAGGAGAAATGTTACGACTCAATAAATAAGGACAAATAAGCATTTACCATAATTGAACACAGAAACATATTTGAAGCCAGTCATATTAGCACCTTCCCATGTAATGCAGAGAATTTTGCCACCTGTCTATACATAACTGGACATTGGTTAGTTCTGCAGAGTTGGAGCAGATGCCCCCAAAAGTGGAGGAAATTCTTCAAGTCCATATCCAAGTTTAGATGCCATAAACAACAGCATAGAGAATCCACATTACCCATTATCTGCTCCTTCGTGACAACATGATCCCCAGGCCAGGAAAGCATCTGAACCAGGAGAGAGAGAAGGCCTATAAATATCTTCCTATTCTTTGCACAGTTGTAATAAAACACGTTCAGGCAGCAACAGGTTTTTGCCACAATAGGCCAAAAAATGGAAAATGCATCAGTTAATTTTTGTACAGTTCACATGATAACTATTTCCCTTACTGTGTGTTCAGTCTCTGTGTGCAAAGTGCTGCCAAGTTGCAGCCAACTTACAGTGACCCCAGCTTTCAAGGCAAATGAGAAGCAGAAACGGTTTGCCATTGCCTTCCTCTGCAGTGTCTTCCTTGGTGTTTTCCCTTCCAAGTACTGACCCTGCTTAGCTTCTGAGATGTGATGAGACTGGCTATACCATGCCACCTTCCCTCTCCTGTACAATCTAGAGGATCGCAATGGTAAGATGACTCAGTATATGCAAGGCATAGTGTAATGTAGCTCTGAAAGAAAAATTATATGATGCTCAGCATTAGTAGGTCTGCATTTTCAGTGTCTTTCAGTTATTTGTTTAAGTCCCTTTTGCTGCCAGGGGAAATAAGTTTGGCTTTAATTGAAGAAATTTTATTGCTTCTGTGGCAATATAAATCTATGGCCTATTTAGCAAGGTGCCAGCATTTATTACTGGGAAAGATAGAGAGCTGTCTTTTCTACTGTATTTGTTTGACTTGCTGCCCAGTCCTCAACATGTTTACTTGTAGGTAAACCTCACGGTATTCATGGGACTTGCAATATGGCAATGTATACTTAACATTATAAAATAAGATGCCGCCTATGGAGGTTCATTCCAGAATTATGCAAACATCTTCATCATTCTGTTTTAATATATGTCAGTTCCCCTTTCTGGTACTAATTCTAGCCAATGCCTAGAAGGGACTCACAGTAATCAGACAAAGCATTCTAAATATTTTGTATCATGCTGGAAATCTGCTACTGTCAGCTGTAACCAATTGTCTCCATTACTGGAATATGTTTTCTCCAAGATATATTAAGGTAGAGGACAGATATTTATAGGCCAAACACTACTTCTGCTAATGGGCTGACATTAATATTATGGAAGAATAAAGGGAAATTATTACTGGGGGGAAATGATAATATGCAAAGAGAGGCATTAAAACTGTGCAGCCTAGGTACCAGAAAATAGAAACAGATTCTACTAGGTAGTAAGTTGCACATTGACCTAATAGGGAGGTCATTCCCTGCTTGCTTTCAAAATAAATAAACAGCCACAGGAATGATGCTGGAAAGTCATTTGTAACACCTCCATATTGCTGCTTACATTCCACCCCATCACAAGATTGGCAGACATTTAGGTAAAGATAAAGGCTTTCCTTCCTCAAAAGCCAGTTGAATCCAACTCTAGGGGGTGGTATGCAGCTCCGTTTCCAAGCCAAAGAGCCAGTGCTGTTCAAAGACTTCTCCGTGGTCATGTAGCCAGCACGACTAAACGCCAAGGCGCACGGAACACTGCTACCTTCCCACCGAAGCGGTATCTATTTATCTACTTGCAATTTCTTGCTTTTGAACTGCTAGGTTGGCGGGAGCTGGGGCCAGAGACAGGAGCTCACTCCGTCATGTGGCATTAGGGTCTCGAACTGCCAAGCTACAGAGCTTTCAGTCTGCAGCTCAGCGTCTTAACCATTGAGCCACCGCAGCCCCGGCAGACATTTGGAGATGTACAATTTAATGATTAATAGCTCAGAATACACAACGGTCTGAGAATGGCTGGTGCAATTGTTGTGATCTATTCTGTTCATACCTACTAGCTATGTCTTTACTATTGGTGGAAACTTCATTGGCCCATTTCCATACATTTTCTATTGTCGGATTTATATGTTAGGAAGTGCTTCCTGAGTTTGCCTTCTCCACTAATCTGTAAGATAGTGTTGTTTCAGTGGGCCTTTTTTCTTGCAGATGTTTTGCATAGTTGTAGACTTGCCACCCTCCCAGTGGTAGCTAGAGATCTCTTGGGATTACAACTGATCTCCGGACTATAGAGATCAGTTTCCCTGGAGAAACTGTCTACTTGGGAAGATAAAGTCTATGTCTTTATATCACGCTGAGGCCGGTCTCCTCCCCAGGCTCCACCCCCACCCACCCCAAAATTTCCAGGAATTGCCCAACTGAGATCTGGCAACCTTAGAGAGCTAGCTGGGGTCATATTTTTTAGGCTGTGGGTTGGTCTTCTTTTTGGACATGATCTATTGAACCTCGATTTTCTTTTTATTGTATTTCTTTTTGAGCCACAAACAGGTGAGCCAGGAGACTTGCAGGAGGGAAGGAAATCCCAGCTTCCCATTGATGCTCCTGCTTGCTCACAGAGCTGGCCACTCAGTAGCCAGCCCCATGCTTGCAACACCACCCCTCATCTGGTTTGCCTGTTCTGATTTTTACTGCTTTTGGAACTATATATGCAAGGCTGACTTGCAAGCTTTCTAACATATCTAATGTCCACTTATGGTGGCGGGACATGAGGCATTAATGTATTCTTAAAATATTTCAATAGTTTATAAGCAAAAAAAAAATGCTTTTCAAAATTTCTGCAAAGTGAACATCAACACAGTCTAACACAGGTGTCCCCAACTTTTTTGAGGCTTATGTTCACTTTTGGCGTTTTGATATAGGGTGGTGGGTACCACCACAAAATTGCTGCCACAGGAGCCAGAGCCAAACCCAAAACGTCAGCAAATGTGGTTATGCTTAATTCTAATAGTAACACTTCAATATTTTAGGCAGACACTTCGCTTAGCAAGATACCTTTTAAAATGAATGTATTATTTAAAATATTTTCTTGCATACATGCAAATTACCTTCAGTCATGCATTAAGGATCCTTGTGAAGAGTTTTCTTGGGCAAAGCACCACCTCTCCCCACACATTTTCTTAAAACAGGTGGCTGGCACCAAGAAAGCTGATCGTGGGCAACATGCTGGGGACCTCCAATCTAACATCACACTGAATTCCAGATGTTTCTACAATAAGAACACATGTGTGCATTCTGTAGTCTATGAAGACAGCTACAATAAGAACCCACACGTGTGTATGTGTATGTATGTATATGCATACACACACACACACACACATATGTGTGTGTGTATACACAAACATACAAACATAAACATACATGTGTGGGTTCAAATTGTAGATACACACACACACACACACTGCTTTCTAAACCCATTCATTTCAAAACTGATTGATTTCAATGGATTTTGTGTAATTCTGCTCAGGACAGAGCAGTTTTATTTTGTTTATTTTATTTGTTTTATTTTGCTACAAAGGACTAAATGTCTGCCCCTTAGGACAGAACTCCAGCTCTCCTGTCTCTGCCTGAATATCAATTTGGGATGAAAGGAAAGGAACATGTGAAGCATCTTGGCAAAAATATTAAATTCTTACTGTTGCCTGCTTGTATATTCTGCAGTACCCAGGAGAATGAAAAGTTAATGGAGGCAGGCAGTGCTTACTCCATATTTTTTTCTGGAAGCCACAATCCATACGGAATCCCCCTTTTTGTAACTGTCACATAATGGTGTGCATGACTAGATTTAATTTAATTTTAATTGAACAGAGTTTCTGACAGCAAATAAGTGATCATATTCCCTCTGTGAAAACCCTTTTTTTTAAATGGACTACACTGAGCTTCAAGTCAGACCCTGGCACAACTCCAGTAAAATGAATGAAGCTCGCATCGTTGTAATCAATAGCTTTGATATTTCACATGCCGGAGAGCTCTTTTAGCCCAGTTGTCAGAGAAAAGTCACTTGTAGTTTCACACCGCAACTAAATAGCAGTTCATGGCTCACTTTCAGTAACCTTCCAAAAATTCCTAACAGCCGTACAATAGTTAATTTAAAAGTTAACATACACATCTACTGAATGTAGTAAAGACAATAGAGACTAGGTGAGGCCAGCCTGGAAGTGATATCATATCTTCCCCATACTCCACCTTCCCCAGGCACCTCTCCCAGCATTTGCAGAGGCAGTGCTGGGAACCCCAATCCATCGACTGGCGATGTCTTTGCAGATTACCTTGACCATGCAAGCAGTCCTAAACTCACGGCAGCTGCTATCAGTGACCTGTCACCAATCTGAGGGGGTGGGAGAACAATTCTGCACACTTATGGACCCCCTCCTATCCCATTAATTGACTGGCAATGCAATCCTTTTTTTTTTAATATATTTTTTTTATTAAGTTTTTCACAAAGTTTTTACACCACTTAACATTTTCTATTACATTATATCCAACAGGACATCATTCCATCACAATTCTTTATCTTTTTTTTATCTCCTCCCACTCATTACGACATTCCCTACTTATATTTTTATTAAGTAGTGTTCTGCGTTTAGACCTTACAGATATCTCTATTCAGACTAGCCTAGTTTTAGTTGGTTACAGTCCTTCTTATCCTTAACCAATTATATACTACTTCCCATTTTTCCCAATGTTTTTCTTCTGGTTTTTGTTTCAACTCTGTATTTACTCTGTCCATCTCTACTATTTCTAGGATCTTCTCTTTTAATTCTTTTATTAAGGGTATCACATTAGACTTCCATTTTTTTGCAATCAAAATTCTAGCTGCTGTAACTATATATATGATTATATGTTCCTGTTTTTTTAAATTTTCCGGGATCATATTCAATATAAAGATCTCTGGTGATAGTGGTACTTTTATTTTCATATCTTTGTTTAATATTTTATGTAATTTTTTCCAAAATACTCTAATTTTGTTGCAGTTCCACCAAATATGCATAAATGTTCCTATGTTTTTATTACATCTCCAGCAT
>NW_015177133.1:82971-97885 GCF_001447785.1 Gekko japonicus
CTTGTTTTCCCCCTTCCTCTATTCTTCTTTATTTCTTGCGTTTCCGTTAATTCTAGCAGTTGAGTGTCATCTTTTTCTTGTGTTGTCTCTTCATCTGAACTCTCTGTTTCTCCTTCTTCTTCTTCTCCTTGAGTAAGTTTAGTATACAGGAATCTTTTTTCCCTCACCCTCCAAGGTGTATCTTTAAGAAATTTTATTTCTTCCTCTCCTACCAGCACTGATTTTTGGTTTGCATTTCTTAAGGTTCTGTCTCTCATCTCTTTTCTGTTAAATTTTATGTGAATTTCTCTTGGTTTTTTATTTCTTTTGGAATAAGCAGTATTTTTCCTATACACCACATCAATGTCTTTATTTACTTCTTCCTTCTCGCCTATTTCCAATTTTTCTGATAGTAATGTTACTATTTCTTCTTTTAGATCTTTCCCTTTTCCTTCTGGTAGATTTTGACACCGTACCACCATGGAGGCTTTCTCAATTTCTAATGTGATCAGTGTTTGTTCTAATCGTTCAACATTTGCCTTGTGTTCTAGAAAATCTTCTTGCATTTCTCTGTTTCCTTTTTCCAACTTTTTTATGCTTTTAGTATTTTTGTCAATTTCTTGTTTGTAGCTGTCTAATTTACTCTTAACTCCTTCTGTTTCTTTGTATATTGCATCCATTTTTCCCTGTATTGGCTCCAGTTGAGCTTTCATCACCATTGGCATCATCTGCTCCATTGTTTCTTTGACTGCCTCTTTAACTGATGAGCGTATCGTCTCTTTCATCAAGTCTTGAACCCAATCCTTTAGATCAGCTTTGAGGTCTTCTAGCGGTATCGCTGGTTTTGGGTTAATGGTCTGTTGTATGATTGTTTGTATTTTGGGTGAAGGAATTGAACCCTTCCTAGGTGGCAGTCCAGAAGCTATCTCTTCTTTACCTTTTTTGCGGATTTTATCAGTTTTATATTTTGCAATTTTAGCCTGCAATTTTATACGCTTTATTAAATGTAATTTTTGGAACCTATTCATCAATTGTCAATAAATGTCTTTAATTGTTTTTAGTTATATTTTTGTAATCTTTGTTGATCCTATTTATCCCTACTTCTAATATTCTACCTCCTCTCTTTATATTGGTAACCCTTTACAAGTTCTCTTTTATTTTTTTCCCTTATCGAACTATCCTGTTTCCTTCTCCTTGTTATAGCTTCTACTCTTTTTTGTTATAAACAACACCAACAATAAGTAGAGTAACAATTACAGATAGCAAAACAGGTCAAAACATAACATCTAACATTTAAAGTTACTTCCCAATCCCGCAGTGTTTTTTCCCTTCTCTCTTCCCTCCGGAGTATAGCACGTCGAGGCTTTATTTTCTTTTCATATACTCTTCAGCCGTCTGTGTCTCTCCTTTTTGGTTGTTCTTCCCTTTCTTCCACCACGCAACTCCTCCAATCACGATTTACATGCAAAAACACATCAATATAAAACAAAGTTAATTATCTCTTAACTTCCTTAACCTACTCCTGCTGACGTCTCCCCCTCCCTCTTCCTGGCAATGCAATCCTAAACAGAGTTACGTCATTCTAAGCACATTCGCTTCAGTAGATTTAGAAGGGTGAAACTCTGCATAGAATGGTACCAATATTCCCTCTAAGCTGAGTTAGTTTGAGCTAGCTCAGTTTTTTAGCCTCCAGCTCACACGTTTTGTCTTAGCTCAGGAAGGATGGCTCCAGGGCAAAGTAATTTATGCAGTAGCCAAATCGCGCACTCACAACTTTAATGCCAGTAGCTCACAAAGTAGAATTTTTGCTCACAAGGCTCCACAGCTTAGAGGGAGCATTCGATGGTACTGTCACGGTGTCACGATAGTGCTTAGTGCTCTATCGTCTTAGTCCTGAGAATTTTGGCATGTAGTACAAGGAACTCTAGGCTAAGAAAAAGTAAACACATCATTGTACAGAATGCTATGATTCTAAAACCCTGAAGAGCATGCCAATGACCACATGTTTTTGCACCTATTTATTTAAGCAACTGATGGCAAATTCTACACTAGTTCATACACTTATTTATTGCAAGCATCTGCTTCATAAATGTATGAATAAGGGCAACAACATACAGGCCTGCAGTTAATCATCAGTGACATTTCATTGTCAGTTCACATAAATTTGTGTGTGTTTCGTCTATCAAAGAAATATGTGCCCAGCATTAACTTGCTGTCAACAATCTGATGCATGTCATATAAACATGTATGCCTTGAGCCACAGAATTTGTACTAAAGATGCTTGTGACAGTCTTTCATCATGCAATAATGCAGGACCAGGGAGAGTATTCTGAAGACCATCATAGGTACACTAAGAAAATGGAAATAATATGGGAAAATAAATAATATTAAAGGACAGACACCAAGCATTTTAAAGAATGAAATTACCCCAGTATGGCTAAGGAATCACACAAGCTGAATTTGGTATTTGGGGTACAAAATCTTGAGAGCAGCTATAGCAGAGAGGTGACACAAGATCAGTTGGGAAGAAACTGTAGATACCCCAAAAAAGCCTTTCCCATCACCACAGCTACTAGAGAAGATTACCATTCTTGGGTTGGGGTAAGGATTGACCTCCTGAACCTCAGCAGCAATTTATAGGGGCAGAGTATTCCACTTGGGACCCATCAGTGTTGGGTTACCTGAAGGGTGATGCTGAAAGGTTCATTCTTTGAGGATGCCACTGAAAGCCAGTATAGTGTAGTGGTTAAGAGGGCAGACTCTAATCTGGGAGAACCAGGTTTGATTCTCCACTCCTCCACATGCAACTACTGGTGTGACCTTGGGTTAGTCATAAGATCTTTCAGATCTCTCAAGGACAGTTCTCAAGAGAGCTCTCTTAGTCCCACCTACCTCACAGGGTGTCTGTTGTGGGGAAGGGAAGGAGATTGTAAGCCGCTCTGAGACTCCTTCAGGTAGTGAAGGGTGGGGTATAAATTGAATCTCTTCTTCCTCCTCCTCCTCCTCCTCCTCCTCTTCTTCTTCCTGAGATGCTTTAAAAACTCTTCACTTCTTAGTGAGATTAGGGATCATTGAGAGGTACAATGGTAAGAAGGAAGGCCTCAGAGAGCATCTAGTACTGTTTATATGACTGTGTCTTTTCACCTTTTAAATCGTCTGTTTTAAAACTTGTTTATAAACCCTCTATTCTTTTTTTAAAAAAATCCCTTATTTTCAACATTTGTCAGGCTTTAGTTTGCTTCAGTTTTAGTGCATCTTACAGGTTTTATAGCTTCCTGCTTTGAGGGATTTCATTGTATTGTGCAGTTAGCATTTTATTGCAGTGCTTTTTACCTGATTTCTAATAATGTAAAATATGTCTTTGAGTTGTAGGTAGGGGAGGTAACCTCATCATGGAGGCAACAAAATTTCTAGCATGCCATCTATCTTAGGCAGAGGGGTGGATGGTTGTGGAAACTAAGCACAAACTGGGAAAATGCAGTTCAGTTCAGGGTTTGTTATGAATGAAAGTGCAAACTGAACCAAATCAGGGGGCTAGTTCATGAACCAAACTGGTTTGTGGTTTGTGGTCCCTCAGACACCATTGAAATGGACTGCAGTCCCTTTCAATGGGGTTTGCAGAAAGCCAGGAAAACAACTGAGCAGCGAGGAATAGCTTCCTCCCTGCCACTCAGCTGTTTCAGGCTGTCTTCTGCAGTCCCTTTAAAGTTTGAAAAAGCTACTCCCTGCCACTCAGCTGTTTTTGAGGCTTTCCCAGGGAACAGAAAGCAGGGGTTTAAAGGGACTCCCTTTAAACCCCTGCTTTCTACTCCATTCGCAAACCACCATGAACCACCACAAACTGTTTTAAAAGATCGTGGACGTTCATGATGGTAGACTCGTCATCAACTTCTGTTCGTGAACCATGAACAGGGCAAAATTCATG
This sequence comes from Gekko japonicus, assembly GCF_001447785.1. Classification (NCBI taxonomy): domain Eukaryota; kingdom Metazoa; phylum Chordata; class Lepidosauria; order Squamata; family Gekkonidae; genus Gekko; species Gekko japonicus. Next base: position 86,876 of record NW_015177133.1, read on the forward strand.
ACAAATGTTGCTTCATGGTTCAGTTCATGCCCATCCCTAGTGAGAATTTAGTAGGCCAGATTAGGAAAAAAGCAGCCTAGGCATTTGCAAAATTATCTCCTCATGGCTTTCTTCCTTGCATATATTGCTGAAACCTAGCTGATAATTTTGAAGGCATGACTCCAAAATAGGTTAGGAATTTGTTTACATACTTCTGACTTCACTGCAAACAATCTCCCTGCCTAGTTGGTGTTGGACATCCCCTGGACTTATTAGTCTGTTTGGGACCAAGTTTCCTGACAGATCATCCAACCATATAAACCTGTCCAAGACCTGAGTTCAGCTGTTAGCACCTTGTTTCAAGTGACTGTGTTCAGAACATTTGACATGTGGGACAAAGTTTTTTCAACAATTGCCCACTGTCTTGGTCTACTGATCTAAAGTCTAACTTGTCTGAAACTCTCTGGGATTCAGTATGGTCCTCATACGCGGCAAAACTAAATCCGTAATTGTTCAACAACAAAACTTTAAAATTATAACTCATTGGCATTTAACCCCTCTGGAATTGCATAAAATTAATAAATCGATATCACCCCTCTGTTGGAAAAATTGTGGCAGCATCGGATCTTACCTCCATTGTTGGTGGGAATGCCCAACAATACAATCCTTTTGGAAAAAAGTCCTAATAGAGATTAGGATATTAACAGGATATGAAATCCCTATGCTTCCGGAAGTTATTCTTTTAAACTACTGGAAGGAAATCCCAATTCCTCGTTATAGCAAAGAATTACTTACCCTGTTGTTGCCAGCTGCAAAAACGACTATAGCCACCGATTGGAAACAAACAGGTCCCCTCTGTGTGCGGGACTGGTATTCTAATTTATGGAACTACCTATTAATGGATAAAATTTCAGATGGGCTTGATATTAATGATTCTTCATATAAATCTGACTCATTCTACGGGCAACGGCATTCAACTTTGGAAAAACTGGAACAAATATTATAATTTTATACACCATAGTTGGGTATTGTGACTACTACTATCCTGGCATAAAAGGGCTGTCTTGTATTTTCAACATGTTCCTTCAATGTTATAGTGCTTCTATGAATTTTAAAGGTTTACTATTCTTTGTTGGTGGATTCTGCTGCTGTTGTTAAAAAATTTACCGTTACTGTTTCTTTTTTTGTATTGAAAAAACCAATAAAATATATTATATTAAAAAAAACCAAAGCCAATTATTGTAATAGATAAAAAAATATAGTTATTATTAGGGAACAGTTAGAAATTCAATACAATGTAAAAGAAGAACATCATGTAAGAATGGAAAAGGAATCCTGATAAATCAGATCAGTTGTCCATCTAGTCCAGCACCTTGCTTCACACAGTGACCACCCAGTTGATCTGGAGAGACAACAAACAGGGGCTGATTTCGCACAAGGAGCCGCTCCGCCGTCACACCTCCCTTTGCCCCATTTCCATTGGTCCATTTCCCACTCGAAGCCGCGTGGCCACATTTTGACCCGCAGCTTCACCCAATTTCCCCCGCGGTTTCGTGATCCTCAAAAAACCAGGATCACAAAACCATGGGGGAAATCGGGCGCAGCTCCTTGTGCGAAATCAGCCAGGGTGTAGAGGCCAAGGCCTTCTGTGATGCTGCACTCCTGCAATGGCATTCAAAGGTCTGCTGCCATTGTATATGAAGGTTTCTTTCAGTCATCACATAATTGCAAGAAATATGGGTTCCGCCTCTTCTCTCTCCCTTTTGAAAAGTAAGGTTATCTTGCTGTAGAAGTGGGGGGACTTGGCTAGCAGCTAGGTGGTAGAGAAGAATTCCATTTCAATGCGCTCTGATTCAAACAGATCAGAGTCTGACTGAAAACGAAGTGAGACTCTTTGGGAGGGGGGACTGTATTACAACGTCTCCCAAGTTATTTATTTATTGAAGTGGAGACTTGTGGCCCTTCCTTACATGCGTAAAGAAATACTGCTCGCCACTTTGGGTTCAGGAAGTAATTGTTCTCCAGGCAAGTTTGGCCAGGGATCCTGGAGGACTTGGGGTTTTTTTGCCCTCTTCTGGGTATAGAACAGGGGTCACTGGGGGTGGGGGGGAGGTATTTGTGAATTTCCTGCATTGTGCAGAGGGTTGTACTAATTGACCCTGGAGGTGCCTTCCAACTCTATGATTCTATGAAAGTGGCTTACAAAGAAATGCAAAAATAGACATGCAATTTAGAGAAACAACAGCAGCAACTAAATATGCAACACTAACTCCTGGAGTAGCCTTGGATCCATTGGGCCAGCTCCGGAACACAAGCTACAAGCCATGGGCCCAACAGACTTTGATTCTTACTCTTTGGCTAGTCTCACCTCTCACTCCACTCGGGCATATATACCTGTAAAGGAAACAGAAGCCCAGCCCAGAACTGACTCAGTTGGCAGGCATGTGCCCAAGATTCCCCTCCCCTACTACTCAGTGACTGTAAATACATATAACAAATTTGATAGAAACACTTCTTCCCAAAGTAAGATTAAGAGCACTTTCTGTATTTGCTGGCAACCATATAACAGCATTCATCTTCTGGTTCCTCTGCATTAACTTTTTTCTTAATTAGATTCTGGTCCCTTGGCCCAGTCACTGCAGCATTCTTACTGCTCTCTAAAAATTACAATTCTCCTTAATTATAGAGAACTCTATTGAATTGCCTTTGCTTAGGAAATTATAGCAGCTGTTTACAGCTACTAGACCAGTAAAGACACAGCCGCTTGGAAACAGTTGTACGTACAGATGCTAGTTGCTCTATGGATTCCTTAACTCAAATTGGCAGCCATTTAGTTGCAAGCCAGTCTTTCAGTGTTATGCCAAATAGAAAAAGGGCTTTCCTGTAAGGCCTCACAATGGATGGGCCAGGAATACAACTGGGAAGCAATTGGCTGGCTTTTCCACGTGCCATACTGTGTCATATTTTATTTATTTATTTTTATTTTATTTCACCTATACCCCGGCCTCCCCGCAAGTGGGCTCAGGGCGGCTTACATAGGCACAACTGTGCAATAAAATACAACAGGATGAAAACAGTTAAGGCACCAAGTGCAATAAAAATAGCACAAGTTAAAAACAATTAAAACAAAAACTTGCATCTTGCAGGATACATTAGGAACTAAAATACTCAGTCCCTATTGTATATCACGGTGGGATCAAAGAGGAGGGATGCCATGGGCCAAGATGTTCCAGGTGGACAGTCGGCCCAACCCGGCAGTCCTACTCTGCAGTTACTCGGTAGTGGTGGTGGCGGCGGCTCCTACTCAAAAGCCTGGCGGAAGAGCTCCGTCTTGCAGGCCTTACGGAACTGTAAGAGGTCCCGCAGGGCCCTGATCTCCTCCAGGAGCTCATTCCACCAGGTAAGAGCCACCACCGAGAAGGACCTGGCCCTTGTGGCAGCAAGCCTGGCCTCTTTAGGACCCGTGGTCACTAGGCGGTGTTGTGACCCCGACCGAAGTGCTCTTTGGGGCCTGTATGGGGAAAGGCGGTCCCTCAGGTATGCCAGACCCTGGCCATATAGGGTTTTAAAGGTAAGCACCAGCACTTTGAAGCGAATCCAGATCGCTATAGGCAGCCAGTGCAGCGCTTTCAGCACAAGTTGGATGTGATCCCATTTAGGGACATCCAACAACAACCTGGCCACCGCATTCTGCACCAGCTGCAGCCTCCGAATTTGCGACAAAGGCAGCCCCATGTAGAGAGCATTGCAGTAGTCTAGCCTCGAGGTGACTGTCGCATGGATCACTATGGCCAGATCACCGCAGCTAAGGAAAGGGACCAGCTGCCGCACCAGCCGTAGATGATAAAATGCTGCTTTGGCAGTGGCTGCTACCTGGGCCTCCATCGTTAAGGTGTGGTCCAGGAGCACTTCCAAACTCCTAACCTCTGAAGCTGGCACCAAAGGTGCCCCGTCGAAGGCTGGGAGTGGGAGCCCCAATCCCATACCACCACGACCCAGGCACAGGAACTCCGTCTTCGCCGGGTTCAGCTTCAGCCAGCTCAGCCTGAGCCACCCAGCCACGGCCTGTAGGGCCCGGTGAAGATCTTCTGGATCAGAGTTCGACTGGCCGGCCAACATCACATAGAGCTGGGTGTCATCTGCATATTGATGACACCCAAGCCGTACCTCCGGACAATCTGGGCGAGGGGGTGCATATATATGTTAAATAGCATCGGGGAGAGTACTGCCCCCTGAGGCACTCCACATTCCAGCAGGTGCCTCTGGGACTGCTGCTCCCCTAGCCCAACCCTCTGTCCCTGACCTTGGAGAAAAGAGGCAAGCCATTGAAGGGCGAGCCCCTGAATCCCCACATCGGCAATGCAGTGGATCAGCAGCTGGTGGTCGACCATATCAAATGTGGCCAACAGATCTAACAACAACAGTGCCACCACACTGCCTCGATCCAGATCTATACACAGAGTAGGAAACACATGTATGGAAACTGAGAAAGCAGGAGTTTGATTTTTGATTGGGGAGGGCTGCCCTCAGGTTGGTGAAAATGTGGCCTGCATGCTTGCTTACTCCTTGCCCACTGCTCCACATGCAGCTGCTGATTTGATCTTGGGTCAGTCACTTTCAGAGCTGTTCTCTCAAGGGCAGATCTCAAGAGAGCTCTCTCAGCCCCACCTACCTCACAGGGTGTCTATTGTGGAAAGGGGGAGGGAAAGGAGATTGTAAACTGCTCTGAGACACTTTCAGGCAGTGAAGGGCGGGCTATAAATCCAATCTCTTCTTCCTCTTCTTCTTAAGCATCTCTTCAACCTATACAACTATAAACAAACAGATCATCCCACAGACATCTCCATGTTTTTTTCCTCTGCATCATATAACCTTCTAAGGCTGCCTGATCTTCCCATTGCTCTTTGCAAGATGCACAGCAAAAATCTGTATATTAAATCTTTGATTTTTCAAAGTCTGGGCTGATTCTGACTGTAGACTAGAAAATTTGGTTGCACATCCATGAATTCTATGAAGAAAAAACCCTTAACTAATTTTCATTTTTAATTTAAGGTCTGTTTTAGTACCAGGTGAAACAGAACGGGTAGGATAGTCATACCCAGTGTTCCCTCTAAGCTGGGTCAGTGTAGGCAAACTCACAGATTTTTAGCCTCCAGCTCACATGTTTTTGTCTTAGCTCAGGAAGGATGGCTCCAGAAAAAACTAATTTATGCAGTAGTCAAATTGCTTGCTCACAATTTTAATGGCAGTAGCTCCTAAAGTAGATTTTTTTACTGACAACACTCCACAGCTTAGAAGGAGCATTGGTCATACCTACAAAGTCTGCCAGCCTTGTGTGTGTGTGTGTGTGTGTGTGTGTGTGTATGTGTGTATTGATACCGAACCTCCTCTAAGGACGGTTCCGAATGCCCAACTCAGTCTTATGTATGACAGTGGGCGTGGCGTGAGTAATTTTCCCGTGTATACAGAGGGCGGATTGGCCAACGAATGCTCCTATTTCCCAGGAAGTGAGACAACACGCTAGGTTTAATGAATAAATGCTGCCTTTTACTAAGCAGTTTTTAAGCATACGAAAAACAGATGCACACGCAGATTCACACAGGTTCCTTAGTTACAATAGCAAATAGAAACAATCAGCATGGAAAAATAATAAATTCAACAGACAAGGGGGATAACACAGCAAGATATCGCTTATACTTATCTGAGGTCCAAGCTGAGAAGAAATCTCTTCGTAGAAAGAATGGGGCAGCCTAAGTATCAGCGGGTGGACTCTAAAAACACACGGACTGGTCCGGCCAAGCAACGTGCGGATTCTCGGGTTGCGACTCCCAAGAATGCAGTAAGAATCACCTGCAGCACTTAAGTTGCAAGGTGAGGGAGGGGTGGGTTAACCGGAGAAACAAAGGCTGTGTTTCTCTTTTTAAAAGCTTGTTTTGGGGCTTGGCTTAAGGCCAATAAACCCCTAGAAGACCGTCCCCTTCTCTATGCTATAGGTTCAGGGTTTGTGACGTCCTAGTTGAGGGGAAGGGGGCAATATTCAAATGCTCTACCCTAACTTCAAAGAGAGCCATGTGGCCAGGTGTGAAACCATTGTCTCCATTGGCAACCTTTGACTTGCAGAGATGTGCCTGGTCCTGAGGCAATAAAGGATGTGTTCTTTGTGATGCCAAAACCAGATAGGAAGCCGGGTTACGTGGTTTCCAACAGATCAGCAATGGTGGGGAAACCTGTTGTTCTGCCAAGTTTCCAACTGAGCAGTAATGGCGTTTGTCTTCTTTGTCCAGAGGTATGCTGGGAATATGCAGGGAGGCACATGTTCTGTAGTCCAGGCAGTTCAAACCTTGCTCATGCAGAGGCATGAGAGAGCCCAAGCAAGCCATACCAACACAAAGCAATCCCCTTATCCCATAAGCACAGATGTACAGACAATTGACAGACATGGCATCAGCACAGTACAGACAATGCAGTTACAAGCACACATGGTTACAGTATGTAAAGTGCGATCAAGTCACAACCAACTTACAGTGACCCCAGCAAGGGGCTTTCAAGGCAAGTGAGAAGCGGAGGTGGTTTGCCGTTGCCTTCCTCTGCAGAGTTTTCTTTGGTCGTCGCCCTTCCAAGTACTTACCCTGTTTAACTTCCAAGATCTGATGAGATCAGGTTATAGCATGCTGTCTTCCCTCCCTTGCCAGCTTTAGAGCTATGTAATCACTTTTCCTTTCAAATCTGCACTACTTTGCTACTACGCGAATTGAATCTGGGGTACAGAAACCTCAGCTTGCCCTAGTAAGATTGTTGTGTTCTCTCAGGAATACTTTCTTTAGAATAAATTGGGTTTGTCAAATCTTATTAGAGCTAAATGTGTTAATTGGCAAAAATATTTTGTCTGACCTATCAAATTAGAAAAATACTTTAACTCCCCCCCCCCCCGAACAAATTCTAATTCAAACACCATTTATTCCACTTCATTAATTCAACAGCTCCGGTTAAAAAGTGGATTGGTTAAAAAAATAGTTTTGATAGCTTATATTGGGATCAAACGTTTGTTCTCTAAATGAAGCAGCAAAGCAATAGCGAAAGTCAAAATGTTATTTAGTACAACTACCTCTTTCACAAAGATTCACTTTTCAGATACTTTAAATCAGTCTGTTTTCTTTTGATCTCTGTTGTTCTGTTATGTAGATTTGTGACAAACACGAGGAAGTCTTCTTCTGCATATTCTGGAGGCGATGGCTTGGATCCTATAGCCAAGCTCTGTGTGCACTGGATAGTCTCTGCAATGGAGCATGCTTCCACTCCTGCGAAAACTTCCATTTACCCCAAATCAGTGGTTTCCAGAGTACCCTTGTGCAAACAGAGCTTTTAACAGAAGAGGAATTGTTGTTCATGGCAGAAACTGGCTAGTGCACCCAGAACTCATTCATAGGATCCAAGGTACTTTCTGCATTGCACCAATTCTGCATGCATATTTCCTACACTAATTCCATTTCTCTGAGGCTTTGTTGGTTGGGAGTCATGATCAAGCATCAACAGTTACAACAATAAAGAACATAGCTGTTTCTTTTGATAACAAATTCCAACAAGTTAACTATGAACTGTGTGAGGTAACTGTTGTAGGCCCCAAATCTGCTATTAACTGATTTTGTTGGGTGATCCCAAGTTATACAATATGAGAGAGGGAAACAGTCTCTCTTCCCACATTATCTGCACTATTCAAGGCTAGGAAGGAATTCAGGACTTCTCATGCCCAAGTGAAAACCATGCCCCTTGATCCTGCCTCATACTTTTTGACCTGCAGCCCCCTCAGATTTTTTCTTACCTTTCTTATTGTACATCATTTTGATGACACTTAAGTATAAAAGGTATTAAACCTGACCCACTCACTCCAGCATCAGCAACTGATTTTATTATATGTCTCCCTGATATGTGTTTATTGTTATTTGTATTACTCTTTTAGACTCTTCAGTCATCTAGCTAGCTATCTTTAAAAGATGTGAAATGGATTGCTCCATATATTTTTCTCTCTCTCTCGCCTTGGCTTTACAGGAAAAAAGTAAATGGAAGAAAATCACTAAATACTTACATGGCGCATTTCTCAGGTGAGTAAAAGAAGAGCATACAGTTTCCTTTTACATGAAGCATAGTATTGAGACCTGTTCAGATCCTTTCAAGGAGATAACAAAATACTGGTTAAAAGGAGGAGTTGTGGATATAATTTGTCTGGACTTTCAAAAGGGTCTGGGTAAAGCTCCTCAGAAGAAGCGATCAAAGGTTTCCTTTCTGATCTTTATCGCCCTTGCTTCCTCTGGTACCAATTTTTCAGCTGCTTCTCCTGAGGAAATCTTTTAACTATCATACCATCATGCCTGAAACATTCACACGTACAAATACAAATAGATGACCTTGACTAACTCACATTTAGTCATTTATCAGAGTTAAGCCTGCACATTTCAAGTTTTCTCTGATCTCAACTTCCATCTCCACATTCAAAGGTACCATTGTTAGCTATTGTAGCAAATGCAAATTGATAAATGGAGGATAGGTCTGGTCCTTGCTTAGAACCATCTGTTACATACATTAATTTCTTGTGGTAATGAATCCCATGCGTTTGTTTATTTATAGTCCACTTTTCTCACTGAGACTCAAATAAGATTGCACAGTGTAAGTCAATGCAGTCAGCAGAATGAGACGTCTAATAAGCAATGTAATAGGAGAAGGATTACAGAAATCTGAAACAAGCAGAAGTGTTAAACATTTCAGAAAATAGTATTGCATAAGTAGAAAACAATGCAATGATAGCAGGATAATACATAAAAGAAACAGCAGACAGATAATACATTCTAACACACAAGTGGCTCTTGTGGGGATCACTTCATTTTCCCCTGTATCCCCTTCCCTACACTATGTCTTCTTTCACTCCTGTTGATGGCCCCAATTTCCCTGCTTCCCTTTTCCCTGCTTCCTTCTCTCCTTCTCACTCACCAACCAACTTTCATTTGGCCTCTCAGTCTTCAGACAAATTTTTATTTATTTTCTTAATTTATGCCCTACCAATGTTTGTTTGTTTTAGATTTCAGATTTTTCTGCAAAGCTGGTGCATTTTTCAGGCTTGTAGAAACATCTGTCTCTTCTGTTCATGGCTCTAGTTTGAGGATTTAAGTATCCACAGATTTTGCCAAGTTGAGAATTAGATATATTGATAGTACACACAATGGTATAGTCCACAGTCTGTCCCCTTTATAAAATCACCTTCCAGAAGCATTCTGTTATAATATAGCTGTATTACCTTCTGTCTACATAGTTTATAGAAGTGTGGGAGCCTTTCTGACCTCCTCAGGCAGACCATTCCACAAGATGGAGAACATAGATATCGATCTTATCCATTTGCAGGTTGGATTCTTCAGAAGACTTTGGTCAGATGAATGAAGCTGTCACAGAAGGTCATAGGAGGAGAAGTGGTCCTCTAGACCTCAGGGTCCAAGGCCATAAAGGTCTGTGTATGTGATAGCCATACAAGCTATGTAGTAACTTAGGGCAGTCAATGGAGTGATGGCAGAATGGGTGTAATATGCATAAGCATCTGATAACTGAGCTGTGGCATTTGGCACCAACTGGAGTTTATGTTGATTGTGTGCTGGGTGAATAACTACTTAATTTTTTGCATCTTGTTCTGCTTAATGACCATCAGTTTTATCGTGAAACCCTAAGTGAGAATACACACCTTTCTCTGCTGAGTCAGATCTAGGGTTCTTTTAGCTAATAGCTGCTTTCCAAACAGCAGCCACAAATGCATAGAAGCTTCACGGGGTGGAGACTGTAATGGTCGCACTGACTGACGATCTCCGTAGGCATCTGGATCGAGGTGGTGTGGTGGCACTGTTGTTGTTAGATCTGTCGGCCGCTTTCGATACGGTCGACCATCAGTTGCTGGCCCACCGCCTCGCCGACGTGGGGATTCAGGGGCTTGCCCTTCAATGGCTGGTCTCTTTTCTCCAGGGTTGGGGACAAAGGGTGGCGATAGGGGATCAGTGGTCCCGGAGGTGGCCCCTTGAGTGTGGCGTACCTCAGGGGGCAGTGCTATCTCCGATGCTGTTTAACATCTACATGCGTCCCCTTGCCCAGATTGCCCGGAGTTGTGGGCTGGGGTGTCATCAATATGCTGATGACACCCAGCTATTCTGATGTTGGGTGGCAGGTCGGATTCCACTCTCGATGACCTTCATCAGGCGTTACAGGCCATGGCTGGGTGGCTCAGACTGAGTCGGCTGAAATTAAACTCAGCGAAGACGGAGGTCCTGGGGCTGAGTCGGATCGGTCCGGGGTTAGGGCTCCCTCTCCCGACCTTCGACGGGGTGCCACTGGTGCCAGCGTCGGAGGTTAGGAGTTTGGGGGTGCTCCTGGACTCCTCGTTAACAATGGAGGCCCAGGTAGCAGCCACTGCCAAGTCGGCATTCTACCATCTCCGGCTGGCTCGGCAGTTGGTCCCTTTCCTCGATCGGGATGACCTGGCCACAGTGATCCATGCGACGGTCACCTCGAGGCTAGACTACTGTAACGCTCTCTACATGGGGCTGCCTTTGTCGCAAATTCAGAAGCTGCAACTAGTGCAGAATGCTGCAGCCAGGCTGTTGAGGGATCTTCCTAGACGAGATCACATCCGGCTTGTGCTGAAAGCGCTGCACTGGTTGCCAATAGCGTACCGGGTTCGCTTCAAAGTGCTGGTCATTACCTTTAAAGCCCTATATGGCCAGGGACCAGCCTACCTAAGGGACCGCCTTTCCCCACATGTTCCCCCAAGGGCACTACGGTCGGGAAATCAAAATCTACTGGACGTTCCAGGTCCCCGGTCCATCAAACTGGTCATGACCAGGAATAGGGCGTTTTTGGTGGCGGCTCCTATCTGGTGGAATGAGCTCCCAGAGGAGATCAGGGCTCTGCGGGACCTAGCACAGTTCCGCAGAGCCTGCAAGATGGAGCTCTTCCGCCATGCTTTTGAATAGGAGCCGCCACTACCATTGTACCACCAACACC
>NW_015177133.1:97985-100391 GCF_001447785.1 Gekko japonicus
CCTTGTTAGCTGCCCTGAGCCTTCGGGGAGGGCGGGATAGAAATGTAAATAATAAATAAATAAATAAATAAATAAATAACAAAGATAATTATGGATTGAAACACTCTTTGTGGTACAGCTTCAGGTTCAGACCCTAAGCATGTTATGTCCTGGTCATGTTGCCTTAAATCCACTCATGGCTCTGCTTTCATTTCATTTTGTCATCACTTTTAGTTTGTTCACACTGGCCCTCTGATAGTAGTGTGAACTGCATGAAAACAGACCTCCTTTGTGTTAAACCTGAAGCTGTTATTCACTGTCTCTTTCTCATTCAAATTAGTAGGCTGATTGGATAATTAAGCATAATACCTTGGATCTTTTTTTTTTTTTTTTTTCGCTCCTGCTAAAAATGCTTTATTGTGCATTCAGAGTTTCTCTGGCTTGGAGAGTGGTGGTTTCCATGCAGGTGCCCCCCCCCGCACACACGGCTGAAGCACCCGTGCCTCTCCCCTTGTCCCTCATAGCCAGACGGCCACGGCACCTGTTTATTCATCTTCAACTATGCGACAATACAGAAAGAAAATTGCTCATTGCCTAGCAGGGAGGGGGGGAAATTGGATGTAGCTGGATCACCTCCAAAGGTCCATTTAAGTTCAGGATCCCAGTTTCCACAAGGGTCAACTGGATGGCCTTGCAAGGACCACAAGCAAAACGCAAAGGGCAAAGCCCCCCCCCATTGTAGGTGCCTCCCCCATGGCAACTGGTCATCAGGGAGATAGACTGGCTCCGGATATGAAGGTTCCAGTGTGATTAATACCCACTGATTGACCTCTCTTCCACCAGTTTGTCCAATGGCGTTTTAAAACCATCAAAACCAGTATCTACTGTCACAACGTGGGGCATCAAGGGCCATTAGCTTGGATGGCTTTAAAAAAACAGACCCAGTGGGTCCCTTTATCCCAAATCAGTTCTGAGAACACACCGGAGGCAACTCACTCTCCCAGTTCAGTTCTGAGAACACACCGGGGACAACTCACTCTATATGTTAAGCTAGGAGTGATCCAACTTCTGGGCCTTCTGAGAAGCAGCCCCCGTCCCACCCCACCCAAGCACGTGAGTGCAAGTCCAGAGGGACTTAGTCCCAGGAAGTTGGCCGCAGCTCCGACGGATGTGGCAGAATCGGGCCTGGCTCAAACAATTCGTTTTGTGCTGGAGTCACGTCTGCAGATCCACCAGGCAGTTCTGCTCTTGATCAGCCAGATCCCTCAAGCGGGAGAGTTCCTTGTCGTGCGCTTCCTCCAGATCCTGCAGCACTCGGAAAAGCAGGGTGGGTCCATCGGCATTTTCGAGATCTTCACTTTGGTTCAGAGGAAAGTTCTCTCCTTTCTCCAGTGTCAACAGTTCCAGATACTTCTCCTTCATTGCCTCTCGGACTCCAAGGAGATGCCGGAATATCAAGTGAGCTTCTAAATCTGGGTCCAGAGGGTCGTTCCATTCCCGCAGAGTAACTCCGTGCCGAGTTTTGTCACAGCCCAGACCTGTTTTGTCCTTTTGGTGGCAGCAACTCCACTTCTCTCCCCGAAAGATGCCCGGATGGTAGGCGCACAGCACCCCCGTGTTGTTCACGCAGACCTTCCTCAAGGCCGACAGCCACTGGTTGAGCTCATTGACGCACTTGCACTGCAGGTAGACGGTCTCCGCCTGCCCAGCCTCGTCGCTGTAGACAATCTGCATGACGTGGGAGCTTCCGAAGCTCTTCTCTTCCACCTTCTCGGCCGCCCGGATGTTGGCCAGAGTAATGAAGGAGCTTTTCTTGGAGCTGGGTGTCTTGGCGTAGGTGAGGGCCTCCCCCGTGAGGGCAAAGTAGAGCTTCTTGAAGGACGAGGAGAGGAGAGGGCCTTTGCTTTTGGCCTTGTGGATGAACAGAGGCCCCTCTTTCACCACCGGGCTCGGCAAGGTCAGGGCCCTCTGCAAGTCCAGTTCTTCTTTCTCCTCAATGTCTATCAGCTGGAGGATGAACTGCTTCATCTGGGCGACGCCCTGCTGGATACCTTGGATCTGGACTAGTGTTTCCATGAGCCCAAGCTGCAGAGCATGATCAGAAATGGCTCCAAGGAGGGAAGGGAGGACAGGGAAGATCCTGCTATCCTTGCACTTCCAGATCACTGGATCCAACCCATAGTGCATTGTCCCTCCCTTTCTGCAGATAATTTAAAGCCTTGGCGTGGCCAGAGGCCCTTAGTCCTTAGTTGCTCGCCTATGACTCACAGCCCGAGGTCCTGTGTTCACTGTGCCAGCAGAACCATCAGTTTGGGACACCCTTGTTGCTCATGACTTGCTTGAAATTTGTGTTAGGGAGGGGACACTTGGGGTGTATAGGTGTGTGTGTGTGTGTGTATGTGTGTGTGTGTGTGTGTGTGTGTGTGT
>NW_015177133.1:100449-123171 GCF_001447785.1 Gekko japonicus
ATATATAACATATATATATATCAAGACAAACATTAAGAAAGAGAGAAAGATTTTAATTTTAATGTTATGTTATGTTTATTCCATTTTGTAAGCTTGTTTGAGTTCTTATTATGGGAGAAAAGCAAGATAAACATATCTGAAATAAAAAAAATAAAATGGAACATCTTTGAAGAAGCATGACTATATCTTCTTCTGGGGCAGGGGAAATTGTCATCTCTGTCAGTTTTCGCAGAACATGATAATCATCCAGAATAACTTTGCAACTTCATGATCCTAGAGCAAGATACTGAAACATATGTCGTACCATCTTTTGTTGATTTCAAAAGCCTTGTAGCAAACTATTTCTACTCTAGAGGAAATTGGTTGTGAAATTATCACCATCATAATTAAGTGCAGTTTTGATTACAGAGTTTTTACCCTTGTGGGATGCCTGCTGTTTTCCAATATCCCTGTTTTGGCTCCATCTCACAGGGATATATCAAAAGAGGTATTCATTTACTGTGACTGAATAAGTGCTTACCACAGCAGTTGAAAGAAGGGAGCACATCCCTTCTTATTGCTTACTTGTGCAGATCAGACTATAATGAAACTGTAATCACAAAATGTATGCAATTAAAAATATAGATTGGTGTAACACTTTAGTGTAATGACCTACTCTCCCTTTTTTTAAAAGCATCAGTCCAGTGTATTCAAATAATAGGGGGAAAGGGGGTACAAAAGTTCCATAAATAATTCCTGAGGCCTTTGGACAGTTTCCAGGAATTTCATTTTTTCTCACTAGATTCCACAAATTGTTGCCAACTTCATTTTCCAAACAAAGATAAGACAAAATTGAATTTGGTCCTGTAAGGTGAAGATAGTAAGGCATTGCAAGCCCTTGGATTCGGCTTTCAGAAAGGTTGAATTTTTGATCCAGGTCCTGTACCTGGCACACTGTGGTTGACAGTGCAATCCTAAACAGTTACACGCTTCTAAATCAATTTAAGCCAATTGGGGTTAAAAAGGTGTGACCCTGATTAGGATTATGTCTGGGGATGGTGACCCCACCCCCCGTACACACCTGCCCAAGAGGAGACTCCAGTATGAGACAGCCTCACTGAGGCACTACTGAGAAGTAGGGAGGGCAGTCCCCAGTTGGAGGAGGGGGATCCCTGATTTCATGGGTTTCTGGGGGAAGCCCTGCCCCCAAGTGCGGCCACCAGCAGCCACCCCTCTCCCTCCCCTCCTGCAAGATTTAAAGGGCCCTTCAGCTGATTGGCTGGAGCACATGGCCCGCCAATCAGCTGGAGGGCCCTTTAAAACTCACAGGAGAGGAGGGAGAGGGGCAGCCACCAGTCACATGCCACTGCAGAATTAAACTGGACTCAAACTTTGGAAGATCCCCATTTTGGGCAGATAGCATGCTTTTATAGTTGAATTGTCAGAGTGCAGTCCATACACAAGACAATCCTTTATTGTTTTTTACAGTAAAGAATGTTAAATGCTGTATTTCAGTAGCACAGGGCCAATAAACTGTGATTACCATGAGGCTGTACAAGAACTGGTTGGATGATCTATACAGTTTGGCAGTGACTAATATTCCAGCTGTTAGACAGACTCAAACTGACTCCAAAAAGTTAAAAAAAAGTTTCCCCCATGAAATTCTTAATTTCTGTTATTTCAGGGTTTTTTTAAAAAAAAATGGCAGTGTCAATATGGCGACAGGCAGCAGGAGAAAAAGATCAGTGCTTTTCTATTCATATGCAGATGTGTCAGTTACTGTGACAGGCAATCTGAAGGGTTTGCGCATGAGCCTAACACCCTGGTGAACAGTCAGGTCCATGAATGTGGCATGTGCTCACAATAAAAGTCAAATCAGTGAGTGCTCGATCATGTCCAGCTTTAAATGCAAATTGTTTCTGAGTAAGCATGTTTGGATCTGACAGGTTCACATTCTGACCTTGTAAAGAAGTTGACTTTTCAAGTTTTTCCCCACAACAGTTTCCCATTCAGATGCATCATTATGCAAATGGATGAGTTACATACAGTTTGCCTGTCATTTCTAGAACTGGGTTGCAATGAAAGGTACATTCCCAATAGATACAACATCAATGACAAATTATAACTTACACCATTGCTGACACACTGAAGCATTTTAAACTGCCTATAAAACATCATCTAAAATTTATATAAAAACATAAAATGTTAAAAAAAAGTTGTGCATAGTTATGGAAGATGGTGAACTTTTGGAAGACAGCAGTAATAGGAAAATACTATTCACTATTCACATTTGAGGCACTAAAACCATATTATGTAATGATATGTTTTGGTGTGTGTGTGTGTGTGGTTTTTTTACCTTTCATTTTTCCTCTCTAAAACATTCCTTTCTTTCCTTTAGTATTTTGATCATGAATTGTCAACAGCTAGAATTTGCCGTGACACTTACAAGACACAATTTTGTAGCTTAGCCTGTGATCATTTTCTATTGTATCTATCCTTGAAAGAATAGTCTGCATCACTCATCATGACCTCCTTTTGTGCTGCTACCCAATAAGAAAGATGTCATTTGCCCCTAATGTATTGCTAAGCTATAATGAAATATGTTTATAACAAATGTTATTATTTGCATGCTTTTTTAAAAGAATAGCAACAGCTGAGAACACAGTGTTCTTTTAAAATTTACAGAGCAGCAAATGTTGAAGGCGATGTGGGAAAGTGTATAATTTACAAAATTACTATAATTGCCATCATACTGTTATATTGAGAAGTCATGAAGCTTCAAAGACTTCTCATCCATCCCAGGTAGCAAGCCTCCTTTATCACAGTGCTGCATTTCTCAACATATATCTTATATTGTGTTTGGTGGAGACTGGAAAACTGATTCAGCTGAGCTTGTATGGTAGCACTGGATATTCATCTACCCACAGTTATCAGTTCAGTTTTCAGGCATCTGATGTGCATGCACATGAAAGCTTACACCCAGAATTAAACTTTGTTGGGCATAAAAGTGCCAGGGGACTCAAACTTTGTTCAGTTTTCAGTTCTGTGATGGAAGGGGAAATTGTCAGTTTGGCTGGGACTAAACCTCATACAGGAACAATCTGAAGGCTAGTGAGGAAACCCGAGATGTAAGGAAATTAAGGGACAGGGACCCCAGGGGCAAGAAGAACTAAAGAAGGGTGCTAAATGGAGAACAGAATGTGGGGAAAGTGCCTGACGAAACGGTTGGAGGACTGTGGTCTGGATCCAGTGGTCTGCATTAGGGGTGTACAGGTGTTTTTGTTCTAGGTATTTTTCAGTTTGGGTATATTGGACCCGGAAAAAAATCCCAAAAGAAACTGAATCTCAATACCAATAAAGTATTCGGATCCAGGATTTTCCAGAAAACCCAATTTTTTTCAGGTCCAATAGACCCAAACTGAAAAATAACAGGAAAAAAGCAGTGGCAAAACCACACACACAAAAAAAACAACCAGCTGAGAGGTGGCTCAGCTGGGGCTCTTTTGGGTGGTCCCTTTAAACTGGACTGCCCAAAAGAGCTCACAAAGAAGCCAATCTTGCAGGGAGAACTCTCCCCACAGGCTGGGCTGGGGCTCTGCCTGGCAGTCCGGGTTAAACCAGAAAACCCAATACAGCCTGCCAAGCAGCTGATCCTGCCATGGGAGTTCTCCCTGAAGGCTGGGAGCTTAAGTGGAGCTAGGCTACACTAAGTATTCCATCTAGTTTATGGAATGGTCTAGCTTGGCTTCAGTCTGTTCCCTTCCACTGAACTTCAATATGATAGAAAGAGGAATTAAAAAATTCCTTTTTCTTACAAAGTATATTTACATCTCCAAACAGCTCAGGGAATTGACACATTGCAGTCAGCAGTATCTTAAGAAGGCTGCTCCCAAATCTGCTTTGTTCAGAATGACGGCTGCCTATTGACTCGCACAAAATAATTGGCAAGATAATTTTATACCTGTCAAAATCTGATGCACACAATTGTCTAATTACAATTTGGTATGTGTGTGGAGGTGCAAAATTGATTTAACAGCTTTTGTAATGCAAAGGATTCTTTAGTAAAACCACTGAATAGTAACTGAAATTGTTTACTATCTACAGTCTGCAATTTCTCTTTCCTTTTTAATTATTTGCTTATGTTATTATTGTAAACAATGTTCTTTCTTCTCTGTGCTGGTCAGTACACAGGAATTTCTGAATATCTTCAGCTTCTGGTGATAATAGGGTTTCTGCTCTGTTACAGTTTGTATCAAACGTATTGATATTTGCTGCCCCTGGCTATGAACATCAGTGTAGCTATGAATCACCAACTATGAACAATGGAGCAAAAACATTTTCATTTAACTCCAAAGAGTGCAGATGCTGTCATGCAATCCACCAGCAAGTTCTCCTCTGCAAGCCCCACTCAAGAAATAAATGGTATGAAGGCCACATGTAATGCTCTCTGGAACACATTCCATTCATTCCATTTATTTCCATGCAACTTACACAGGAACACTTTCCAGTAGATTGTGCTTTTCACTTTTTAAGAAAGAATGCATGAAGAAATTAATCTGTGAAAGGAGGCACAGAGAAAGCAAGTACCGAAAGAAGGGAAATCCTCCATGTAAGTCCTATATGTAAGTATAGATCTGGTGTATTTGTATCCAACCCTTTGTCCAAGGAGCTCAGAAAGGCTTACATGGTTCTACCTTTCCCATTTTATCTTCAAAATGACCCTTTGAGGTAGCTTAGGCTCAGGAAGAGGTACTAGGCAAGAATCACTGGCAGTTTTATAGAAGTGTGGCAATTTGAATCCAGGTCTCACAGATCCTCATCCAACACTCCAATCAATTACACACACAGCCCTAGCAGGAGCTAACAAAGAGAACTGAGCCCATTGAAAGCAAACACTTGGAAACTGAAGGCAGGAATACTATTATAAAGAGATAAAAACAATGATATGACATTTCACTATGGAAAAAGATAGGTCTGAGAGCTAGATATTCGACAGGAGGCCTGGGGAACATTCCTATCACTCAGGTGCCCAAGTTGTTTTACAACCTCATGGAGTCTTACTTCAGCACCCTCAGCACAAATAGAGGACTGGCAGCACAATCCTAAACAGAATTACACTCTTCTGAGTTCCATCATGACTCACTCAAAAAGACAATAATGTTAGGGAAAGTTGAAGACAGCAGCTAAAGGAGAAGACCCAACATGAGTTGGATTTGCTCAATAAAGGAAGCCATGGCCTTCAGTATGCATGATCTAAGTAAGGTTGTCAAGGGTAGGACATTTTGTTTTTGTTTTTTTTAATCCCCTGAAAACAGGGTAGCTTTATTGGGGGGGGGGGTTGTTACACCCTACAAACTAAAAGAAAAAGAAAAAGGAGAGGGAAAAGTACCCCGGGATTAAAGAAAAGTAAATTAGACCCACACTATAACTAAAAACCCAAGAAAGGAGTCCATTAGCTGTTAGTATCCAATTAGTTTTTTAAAAAACATTCAGTTCAAAAGTCAATGAGTTAGAGAGTTAGTTAGTCCATATTAGCAATCCAAGCCAGTTCAGGTGCATAAAAAGCTTCTTCCATCATCATCCATGTTTGCGAATATCCTTAAAGCCTTAAAGTTACTTTGGTTTTCTAAGTCTTAAATCGTAAGTTTCTTTGATCGGTACACTGCTCCTAGGTCTTCTTCCAAGTCCTTCCCTGCTGTATCTGCTCCGCCTCCTTGTTGCTGCTGCTCCTCTTCTGCCTGTCCAAGATGCCGTTTCACCCATTCTTCAGCTTTCAAAACCGAGTCAATTTTCTCCCTTTTATCTCTAAATTTAAACATAACACCTTCAGGAAAGCACCAGGAATACTGAATTTGGTTGATTTGTAGGAATGAAATCAATTCTTTATATGATTTCCTTTTCTGGCGTACTTTAAACGGAGTATCCTTTAGGACCCTGATGTCCGTTGCTCCCAGCTTCAGGGGGTTTGCCGATGCTGCTTTAAGGATTGCATCCCTTATCTGTCTTCGGAGGAACTTGACAACAGTTTCGCCAGGCAGGTTTTCGTTTTATATATTTTGAATATGATCTATAGACCACCTCAATTTCCATTTCTGCATCTGTCGCTGATACTCCCACCACAGGCACAATAAACTCCGCTATAAGTTTCTTCAAGTCCTCTCCCGATGATTCGGCAATACCCCGAAACCTGAGTGTCTTATTTGCTTTCTCCATTTGCAAGTTCAAAAGCCTTCTTTCCTGGGAATCTTGCCTCTGTTCCAACACTCCCACCTTCTTTTTAACTTTCTTGGTGCCGTGTGCTGTTCCTTTATTTTCTCATCTGCTTGCACTGCTTTCTTGGTTAACTCGGCAATCTGTTGCTGCTGCATTGCCAGATTCTGGTTTGAAGCGACCAACTGCTGTTTAATATCATCGAGTCTCTCATTAATCGGCTTGAGCAGTTCCGATAACATAGAAAATACGTCACTCGTCTCTTCCAGTCTCTGACTTTGACTCCCTTGTTTTATTTTCGCAAGTTTTTTCTGAGCCGCGGCCATTTTCAACTTTGTTTATATTAGAAGAACCGTTTCACTCTTCTCCGGAGAAACACTCGATTCTCCTTCACAAACTCAGCTAAATCTCTTACGCAATTTATTGCTTCTTCTCCTCCACACCCCTTCGCTTATTCAGCTCAGTTTATTTGTTTAAGCTGGGGGTTCCCTCCCGATGTTGCTTTCAATTAAGGGGGGGAAGGACTCACTTTTAAGACTTTCCACTTAAAACACTCTCTGGTTCATTGCCGGTATGCCCTCAGACCTCTTGTAGCTTCGCAGTACTGCTGATCTCCTCTGCTTGTCCTGGCTGGCATCAACTATGCTCAGTGAAAACCGAGCCACACAGTGGACGGACCTTCGGGGCAAGAGAGCGCCTCAATTCTACGGCATTACGCCATCAAAGAGGTCGCCCCCCCAGTGCCCCTGGCCTGGAGCCTTTCCTAAGGCTCACCTGGGGGTGTCACTTGAGGTGGCACCCCTCCGAACCACTGGAGAGCAAGTCGCCTCCCCAGAGGTAGGGGAATGCGACCGCCATCGTAGAGCCACAGACCGGAAGTTCAAGGGTAGGACATTTTGGAGGGATCGCCATAGGTCAGAAATGACTTGATGGTATATAACAAAAGTCCGCTAAAGGCAATGGGCTTAAAAGGGTATAACTTTGCTTGGGCTTGCCCTTGGAGCTTGAAACAAATATCAGAGAATATTATACAGCATTATCTTTTTAAAAAGAACATATGTTTTCCTAGAAGTGATTCACCCATCCAAGTTACCTCAGGTCTGCCTTGTTTCCAGTAATACACAGTTGGTTTAGTGTTCTTGGAACTGCTGACTTCAGAAGGGCTTGCGATGTTGTCACAAATTGAATCTTGGCTGTTTCTGGTGAGTTCTGAAAGCCTCCACCTTGCCATTGCAGCCACAGCAGCACTTCAGTATTGTACAAGTCACCTCAAATGAAAGGAAGGGATTATTAAGAATTGAAACGAACAACCTGGAAAGCAGACAAAGAGTTTAAATAAAGCTGAGCTCACAGATGGGTCAAGAAAATAAAAGGTCAGGAGAGAGCAGTTTTATCTTTTAATATAAGCTGTGGTGATAGCAGAACATAGTGGAATAAGGATGTTAAGGTCAAACACACCAGCAGCCAATGAAACCTAAATCCAGCAACTGTAGCATTTTCTCCTAAGACTTCAGAGTGATGTTTTATCTTTAAGCGTAGTACATCCTTAGCTGTGCCTTCCAGACAGAAGCTCATATTCCAATCCTCAAATAGCAGGTTGGACCCTACTACTGTTATCACTTCATTTCTGTAGCAGATGGCACCATCATAAGTGTACCCAAGTCTCTCATTCACATGCACAGTAGGGGGATCTGTTTTTAAACAAAACTGGAGAAGGTGGGAAAGTAGGATAAATCCTGAATTCATTATTTTTAGGACTGGGTATTCAAAGTATTCCCCCCCCAGTCCATTCTGAAAGTGAAAAATTTAATTGCTTCTAGAATAGAAAAGCTTCCTACTATCAATGCAGAAGATGA
Source organism: Gekko japonicus (assembly GCF_001447785.1). Classification (NCBI taxonomy): domain Eukaryota; kingdom Metazoa; phylum Chordata; class Lepidosauria; order Squamata; family Gekkonidae; genus Gekko; species Gekko japonicus. Next base: position 108,495 of record NW_015177133.1, read on the forward strand.
TAGGAAGGATTCCTTGGAGATACACTCCCTAAGAATTTCATCCCTGTTGTTCGGGGAAACAAAAAAAAAAAAAAAAGGACCTATACCCATAGGAATATATGTCCCATTGAAGCCAACAAAGCCATCACCCTAACGCGATAACAACTCTGGACGTGCAAAATCACAATATTAAAGCCAAACAAAATTATTACTAAACTAGCCTGATACCTCTGCTTCGCTATGGTATTTAAGTTCCGTAAATTCATTTATAATACTGATGATGTGAATTTTGAAATGTGACATTTGTTGTAGGAATTCTAATGGAGAAGATAGTAGTGTAAAAAATGAAGTGAGGCATACATACTTTCCCCCCCTCTACTGAAGGACCTCTCTGTAGACCACATTGGTGGTTCTGCCCTCAGTTGCTAGAATCACCGGGTTGCTTGATGAGCTCACTCTGGAGCAGGCCACATTTGTTGTTGTTCAGTCGCACAGTCGAGTCCGACTCTTCGCGACCCCATGGACCAGCTCCCGCCAGGCCCTCCTGTCTTCCGCCGTCATCTGAAGTTGGCTCAATTTCATGTTCGTTGCATCTATGACACTGTCTAACCATCTCATCCTTTGCCGTCCCTGTCTTCTTTGACCTTCAATCTTTCCCAGCATCAGGGTCTTCTCCAGTGAGTGCTCCCTTCTCATTTGGTGGCCAAAGTATTTGAGCTTCAGTTTCATTATCTGGCCTTCCAGGGAACAGTCAGGGTTGATTTCTTTTAGGATTGACTGATTTGATCTTCTTGCAGTCCAAGGGACTCTCAAGAGTCTTCTCCAGCACCATAGTTCAAAAGCAGTTTTTTGTTAAGTCAACTCCTGCCACCTTCCATGAAAGTGATTGCCTCTCTACTTGTGTTCCTGGATTGTTTTGCTTATATGGAGACTGTGTTGTTCTGAGCACCTCAGAGTGATCTTGCTGGTATTTGGCCTGCGCAGCTCAGTGCACTGCAGGAGTACTATGTGCAAATGTCTTTGCCTCATTCTCAAGTTGCCTCCTCTTTGTAGCGTTGGTGTATCTGGCTCAATGTTTGTCAGGAGCTTTCTTGGGGGCAGTAAGAGGTGAGAGGTGTGAGGGGGAGTTGGCGTGAGGGAGTGGTGATGTAGTGGACATTTCTTCAGGTTCATGAGGGAGGCATGCATCGAAATGGCTCCTAGAAATGTCCTTTACTATCTCCCCATAAACATTCATTAACTCAATAGCCATGCTGGCTTTTTTGAAATATGTCTATTCAGAAGTCTTGAATTGCTGATTTCTGTAACTGTCCTCAACTGTCTGCAGTCTCTTCTAACTATGTTTTTACCTCAGAACATTGAGATCCACATCAAAGGGAGGCGGGTACAAGTAGGCAGGTTTTACCTCAGAACTCTGAACTACACAGTTGACCAACTGGTGGGGGGAGGGAGGCAGCAGCCTGCCAGGCACATGAAAAACAATTGGGGAAACACATTTTGCCCCCTTTTGTACCCCCCTTGGGGGTCATGTTTCTCAGAAATCTCTTCATGGGGGGTTTGAGGTCATGGTAGGAATGCACTCCCCTTATTTTGGGTTTCTTGGTGCAGGGGTTTGGCCTGGGCATTGAATTTGGGGGGGAGGGCATACCTCCCCTTTTTTTTGCAAAAATGTTTCTCATTTATGTTACATGTAAGAAGTGGGGCATAACTACATATTCAAAACACCATCCAAGCAATCAGATATTAAGCAAGTTCGTATGAACCAATTTTCTAGAACCCACATTGTAAGAAATTAAATAACCTAATAAAGGAAACCACATTTCTACAAATTTGAGGTATATTTCCATAGTGGGTGGGAGTGTGGCTAAAGCTGGTGAGGCTAAAGTTGGTAAGGCTAGGCCAGCCGCATTGCTAAGGTGATCCTGCTGGGATGGCGTCCCTGATGGATTAAAGTACCCTGGCCCTGTTCCTACACCTGACAAACACCCGCCTGTGCAGTGTAATGGGGGAATTGTGTTTAAAGGCATTGGGGAGGCTGGGCCAACAGCAGTGCTAAAACAATCCTGCTGAGCAAACCTCCCCGATTGCTATAAGCATCCCACCTCCTCTCCTACACCTGACAGGCATTTGCCTGTCCAGTGTAGGAGGGGGAGGGGGGACGAGTATTAGAAGCCACTGTGGAGGCTGGGCCAGCAGGATCACTAAGGCATTGCTGCTGGGGCAGGCTCCCTGATGGCTTTAAGCACCCTGCATCCACTGCTGCACCTGACAGTCGCCTGTTCGGTGTAGGAGGTGGGGGGAGTGTGTTGGAAGCCATCTGGTAGGCTGGGCCAGCAGCACTGCTGCACCTCACAGGTGGCTGGCCATTCCTGATTTCCTCAACTGTTATTAGTTCTCTGCAGTCTCCTGTAACTTTTTTTTTTACCTCAGAACACTGAGCTCTGCCATGGACCAATCAGATAGTGGGGAGTGCAAGGAAACAGCAGCCTGGCAGCCACATACGAAGCAATGGGGGAGCACATTTTTTCCCTTTTGACCTCCTTAGGGGTCAAATTTCTAAAAAATTCCTTCTTAATGAGCATCTACATCATGGTAGTACTCTCCCTGAATTTCGTGTTTCTAGGTCCAAGGGTTTGGCCTGGGTGTTGATTTTATGGTGAGGGGACTTTGTGTGTGTGTATGAATGAATGAACAAAACGCAAGCCCAAATAACATTTCTGTGCACATACCTAATTATTGACTATGGAATGGACTGATTGGATGATGGTTCAAGATGAAGAATTCCCAGCATGAAGGCCAGGGAGCCATTTGCCCCTGCCCTATATTCAAATGAAGGTTGAGGCTTCATTGGGCAGCTGGGTATGGAGTCAGGCAATAGGGAGACATGCCCTAAGGACATGTACAAGGCTGACCCACTCTGCCTCCCTATAGACTTCATGGGATTAACTGGTCACCATTGGGCCCAAGTAGAAATTTGTTCAGGCTTCCCCAACTTGGCAGAGGGTGGTAGTCTTTTATACTTGCTTCGTAGTGTGGTAAATGAGGTTGGTTTAATTAGGACTGTTTTTTTGAGTGTTTAGGCCATAACTAGTTTAGCAGGGATAGGACAGGTTGCTAACAATAGGTAGGGATGATTGTCAAGAACCAGGAGACCTCAGGAGTGATGGAGGGCATGTCCTGAACAGCATATCATTGGCCTTGTGGCAAGGTCAGGCTTGGGAAGCAGTGCCCTTAGTGCTGTGCACCATCATTCTGAACCTGGTAGTGGCCTTCTGCTGCATCAAGGGAAGGGGATGGGTCTGGGCACCTCTTGGCCAATTGTGCAGGTGGTAAACAAGGCCATCAGAAGATGCTGCCTGAGTTTGGAGTCAAGGTCTATCTGCACAATGAAGGCAGCCATGGTCAGGCTGCCTAGCACAGCCTACCCCTTTAAATATGCTAGCATATTTATTATGACATAGACCAACTGTATTAAATAAATCACCTAAACCCACCCCGCTGTCTCATGTATTTATTTGCTGGGTGTTCAGGGCAAACAAATTTTACATCAAAATACCCAATTCTTCTTCCTTTCTGGTTGTTATCAGGTGGGGTCACTTATACAAAAATTGATCCTTCCCAGTCAGGAAGTCAAACAGGGATCAGCCCAGTAGTTATTGCTTCGTTTTAGATTCTATACAACAGGGAATTGAACATACAAGGCTCAAAGATTGTTCTTTGGTGATCACATAGTGGAACCTCAAAATTACTTGAGCAAAGACCAATACGTTTTGTGAGTAAATCTAGGACATTTGGGATCTACAGCATTACCCCAGGGAGCTATGTCATTTCTATAATTATGGATCCACTGGAGCTGCTCCATTAGTGAAGGCACTTTAGCTACACTTTCCCCTATATACTATTAGATTTCTTTCCAAGTTGGCATTTCTGCTACATCCATTCTTTCAAATGGGCATTCTGTGTCATCAGTTTGGATGAGGAACCAAATTATTGTTGAACATTTACATCACTCTGAGTCTACCTTTAGTGTTTTTAATTTGTTCACTGAAAGATTTTAAATTCCAGGGGAAAATGCAGGTACATGAATCTCAGGGTGGCTTGCTGCAAGCAGTAAAATCATGCTAACCCAGCAGACTACAAAACAATTGCACATAGACAGTTCATTCTATACCCCATTAATTGAAAACACTTATTTTCTTGGCTCTGGTGTCACAACTTGAACCTGCAGTGGAAGGGAACTGATATTCTGAAATCCAGGGAAAATGTAGCTTCATAAAGCTTATGATGTAAGCAAGCACAAAACATCAGATGATACAAAATGTCTGCACAAACTGTGGGGGGGGGGAGCTGTCAGTGCAATGCTAAGCAGAGTTATACCCTTCTAAATCCAACGAAGTCAATGGGTTTAAAAAGGTGTGACTCTGACACAGATGTTACAGTATGATTTCCCTGTTTATTGGAACATGAGTAAAACTGTAAGTGCCTTAAAGTTTCTCTAAAATGTAGAGTTGCTTAAATGTTAAGGATATAGACATTTCTACCTCACCTCTCTCTCTCTCTCTCTCTCTCTCTCTCCCCCCCCCCTTCCAAAACAGCTCACTTCACTATCCTCCCCTACTCCATTTTATCCTCATAACAACCATGTAAGGAAGGTTAGGTTGAGAGGTGGTCATTGACCTGAAGTCACCCAGAAAGCTCCATGGAAGACTAAGGATTCAAAGTTGAACACTCTAGTTGTTGGATTCATTATTGTAAGAGGACGAATCTTAGAGAATGTGTCTGAATTTGTGAGGATAAGAAAGAATTCAGATGTAGCAACTAGGTATTTCCTATCCATCACTGTATCATCATTGAAATGATATTAATGTTTCTCAAACATGCTAGGAAAATACTCAGTTTTACTGGCTCCTCTACTTTATTTTCTTTTAATATTTAGCATTTTACTTAATCCAAGGACAGGCTTATGACGGGAAACAGTAATGAAACATTGCATATATGTCTACTGATGTATTTTTTAATTTTTTTCCTCCTGACAGTTTTTATCGTTTCACATAAAATGCAAATGGCAGGAACCATGTACAATAAAATTCAAATAGGCCTTGTCAGTGGGAGGGTCCACTTTTTCGCAGCTGATTCTCTACCTAAAATCTAACCTAAGTGACCTTCTTTTGGTTACCCAGTGTTTAAAATGCTTGACAATTTTGCGGGAGATCTATGACTGATTCATTCTCTCAGATTCCTCCAAACAATTAGGTGCAGAAGAAAAGCTAATGTGAAACCAGCTGCACACATGGAAATACATAAAATGTTTTTGTGATCCCCTGCAGCTTCATTCGGTTCTCAGTCTGGCCCTTTTTTCTGGTCCAGTCAAGTGAAGCAACAAGGGTCACCAGCTGATAGCTAGGAAATAATCCGCACAGGTGGGCATCCATAAAACTCTCCTCCAGCACCATATTTCAAAGGAATCTCCTTTCTCCTCCCATGTCTGGGAGTGACTTCACTTTCATTCCCATTTTACAGATAAGGACTAGCCTGAGAGTTAGCAATCTCAAAGAATCCAAGTCATCCCTCCAATATGAACCCAGCTTGATCTCTCCAGCTTTCCAGCACAGAATTGCCTTTTTGGCTTTAACATAACTGCTGAAGCCAGCAGAGAAAGAGAAAGAAGCCATTAGCCAGCACCTGCCTAGACTGAGTTCAAGCTGATGATCTCCTTTTTCCAGCAAGCGATCAGAAGAACAGAAGGAAGCTGCCGGGTTCTCCATTGCTCCTGCTAAGACCAACAAGCTATATCCCCCCCCCCCCCCCCCCCGGGCCCCGGCCATCTGGATGCTGAATGTATGCTTGGGGACCTAATTGTGGAAGGGGTATTTTTACCCATCACCACTACACCCAAAAGGGGAAACAACAGCCAAGGTTAGCAGTGGAAGGAAGACCCTCAAGACTCAGGAGAGGACACTGAGGCATCAGTCCACCAACACTGTGTGTTGCTGATTTGTCATATTTTGATGGATTCTGTAAGCTGCCTTGAAAGCCATTTCTGGCGGAAAGGGTTTCTTAAAAATAAATAAATACTTTTAGTGAGATGATAATCACTCATACTGCCATTTCTTTCTCTCTCAGATGCAAAGTAGTCAATACATACCACATTTATGCTTCTACAATATATTATAAGAGTGACAAATTAGCACGAACGTCCCTCAACTGCAGGGTACAAACATTGTACATAAAGAAAATATACTATCAAACTGTTGGCTGTTTTGTTCCATGTTGTTTTCTTCCACAGGTTCAGGGTCTCAGATCTCATGTCTAAGCCTTAGGGGTGAAGATCCTGTGATTTTAATGTCTATCTACAAGGCATACAATCAGCAAGTGATACTTTTTCCATCATGGTATTTCCCAGAGGTCATTTCGGGGGGGAACGCGGGGGAACGAAGTGCCCCCGGGTGAGGTGCAGGGGGGCGGGGCACATGACAAAGCCCCGCCCCCTGCTTCCGGCCGCCCTGCTTCCAGCCCTCATTCAGCCAGGAAGAGGCAGGAGAAGAGGGAGGGTAAGTTGCTTCCTCCCCGCCTCTCCCCACCCCTGCCTGCCTGGGGCCAGGGAGGGCCTTGGCGGGGCTTCCTCGGACTCCCGCTGGCCTTGCAGGTCCACCGCCGGGCCCTTGATGTCAGGGGGTGTGGCATATGCTAATGAGTTATGCTAATGAGTTCCCCTAGCTCTTTTTCTATGAAATGACCCCTGGTATTTCCATTCTATAAAGAAGTTCAGCCAGTTTCTGCCTGTCATTTATCTCTGTAAAAAGTTGATGGGTATTGTATCTTCTCTTCCCCCCCTCCCAGCCCTGCTTCTGCGCCTTTAAAACCAACCACAGAAATTAACCTGGTGAAGTTTTCTCTATCGGTTTACCTCCATGCCAAGAAATAAAAATCAGCTACCAAGAAAATTAAAACCACCCCCCTAAAATGCAAAATTTCTGTTAAAGGCACAGGCGCAGGGATGGTAAGGGACACCTGGAAATCCTAACAATAATACCCCTAGAAGCCTAGTCTATTGATTGCAATATATATGGACACATCCTAAGCCTCCAGCCTCCTATTTTCCTATTCATTTTATGAATAAAGCTTTTTCTGGTCTGCAGACACACAATACACCTCTTCCTGTGCACATTTGAAGTCTTAATTCACACAAGCTATTACATCAGTAACATGACAAAGATAGCATGAATGTGCAGAGCCTGATCCATATTGAATCAGCATGCACTTGCACTGTTTATTGCAGCCAATGGCTTCCACAAACATTTGGCTTCCCAGATTATGCCCATGAAAATTAATGATCCATCATGAGACATGCGCGTGTTCTAATGAAGCACTTAGTCAAGTGTGAGTGGTCAGATGTGAGAAGCAGCCTTCCTTCCAGCTGCAATAAAAGCCTCTCTTTCCCCCCCTCACACAAATTCAATTAAGTGTGAGAGAAAATTTAATTACTGCTATATACCAATTTTGCATTTGTGATCAAATAAAAGTATCCTGCTGTATGGGAAAGCTGAGATAAGCCAAGCTAGGAATAAGAATAGAGTTACATTTATTTTTTGTTGTGCTAGAGAAAGGGAGTTTCATGTAACATTTTTTTCTTGCTTTCATTTTATGTCCTGCATAAAGGGGGGAATTACTCACCAAGTGGTCTGGATGTTGAACACAAGCTCAGTAAGAAACTCAAGACTTCTGAACAATCTTTGGGGATGCTGCAGTCTCACTCACAGTGAAGACCCTTCAAGGACTGCAAACTGAGCTAGTAAAATAGACAAAGAGGTGACAAGTGAAAGAGGTTTTTTACTGTTTCCTGTGGGGAAATTATGGATTTGATTTGTCTTTGGATCCAGCAGTTAGAAAAGGATAACCGACAGCACACGTTGTTCAAACGAATCGGAGGCAGTGTGGCTCACAAAGTATGGCTGACTTGAAAATTTGCACAAACATAGACGGTTGCCTTCAATCTTCCGGCACCTCATCTGTTCTCCAAGAATTCTCAAAAATAATGGACAGAGGCTCAGAAATGTCATCTGCAGGTTCTTTTAGTATCCTTGGATGCAGTTCATCTGGCCCCAAGGACTTAGTTTCATTTAAAGAAACTAGGTGTTTATGTACTACTGGAAACAGATCCTAGGCTGCAACTCACTTCCGTGATCATGTGTTCTATTTTTGCCATGTTGAGCTCCATTTCGCTTGAAAGAGAAGACTGAGGAAAAGTAGGAATTGGGCAGCCCTGCCCTCTCTTCATCACCTGTTACAATTTCACTTTCCTGTCCCCGCAATGGGCATACCATTTCCTTGCTCTTTTTCTTACTTTGAACATAAGAAAATAACCCTTTTTTGTTGTTTTTAGCACTCTTGCTAGCCTGAGCTCATATTGAGCTTTAGCTTTCCTAATTCTCGCTCTACGAGCACTGGTTATTTGTTTATATTCATCCTTGGTTATAAGTCTGACTACATACAGCTTTTCCCTTCCCCAATACTGTAAATTCCAAAATACATGGTCACTACTACCCACGGTGCCCACTACTTTCACCTTATCAACCAGTTCTCCCCTGTTGGTAAGATTCAAGTCCAAGATAGCTGATTGATGGAATTTCTGTTGGAATTCTAGACCCTGACCTTTTGTCTGTTTTATCCTATAAAGGAAGAACTTTGAATGGTGTTCAATATGCCAGCTTGCTCTCTGGTTAGCATCTAGGGTTGCCAGGTCTGGGTTGGAAAATCCCGGGAGATTGGGGGGGGTGGATCCAGAAGGGGGTGGGATTTGGGGTGGGGAGGGGAGGGGAGGGGCCTCAGCATGGTACAATGCCATGTGCTCTTCCACTGAATCCTCCTCCCTCACTTTTTCAAACTGCCCAGTGCTGGAATCAGTTGAAGATTGACCCTTCACCCTAAGGCATTATGGTATATCTTTTCATTCATCATACTTTTACTCCTTCTCCTTCTTTTTTTACTCCTTCTCCAAGGAGTTTAGAGTTCTCTGTATGGTTTCCCCTTCCTACATTTGCCGTTTGCTGCAACCCTGTGAGTTGGGTGTACATTTGGATATTTCTGGTCTGAAATATATATGTTTGTGTGTATACACACACACACACATCCAAAAAGCACGATTGGTATTTTTTCAGGTATATTCAGGTGTCCAAAGCGATATTCAAGCTTCTCAGAATATTTGTAATTGGATCCTTAATACTTCCAGAAATATTGGATATACCCCAGCCTTTTCCTGATAGACTGTACTCAAGTGGATTTCTAAATGCAGTTCTCACACAGAAAACATCAAGGATTTAAAAACAGTAACTTTTATTCACTACCAGGGATATGGGAAATAAAGATGTTCAGTAAAAAGCCTTAAAATGTTTATAGGTAACACACAGCTTTTGCTGGGCTCATTAAGTAATAACATTTCAGTTGTCAACTCCTGAGTGCTGAGAACACTTATCAGCCAAGCTTTTATTCTTGAGGCAAATATTGACCTTCCAGATACTGCAACATTTTAGCCAGTTTCTGTCAGAAACTGGGCCTGAAACCACAACAATCTCTTCCTAAGCCAGTTTGGTGTAGTGGTTAAATGCGTGGACTCTAATCTGGGAGAACCGGGTTTGATTCCCCACTCCTCCACTTGCACCTGCTGATGTGACCTTGGGTCAGTCACAAGCTCTGGCACAGCTGTCCTTGAAAAAGAGCAGTTCTCTGTCAGAGCTCTCTCAGCCCCACCCACCTCACAGGGTGTCTGTTGTAGGGAGGGGAAGGGAATGGAGTTTGTAAGCCGCTCTGAGACTCCAAGTGAAGGGCGCGGTATAAATCCAATCTCCTCTCTTCTTCTTCTTTTCCTAAAGCAGTCACTATGGACTTATTGGGGCCAGGCATAGCAGCAACCACTGGGTGACTTGATACCACCTGACTTGCACAACTCAACTAGGCCTGGCTGCTTGCTACTGTTCAACAGCAGCCACCTTATAAAAGCCAGTGTGGTGTAGCAGTTAGAAGGTCAGACTAGGGACTGGGAATAGGGTTGCCAAATCGTAGTTACTCACCGGCGGGGGAGCGTTCACTGGGTCCGGGAGCTGGCTGTGGGTGTGTGTGTGCGCGCGCCGCCAGAACATCACTGGAAGTGACACGGGGCGTAGGGCACGTTGAGGGCGTGGCCCAGATCGTCAGGGGGGGAACCATATAGTTCCCCCCCGACGATCTGGGCCACGCCCCCAACATGCCCTGCATCACCTCTGGTGACGCAGCTTCAGGGGGCAGAGTTCCCCCTGGGGGGCCTCCAAAGCGGGGGGAACTCCCCCCCTGGGGGGGTTGGCAGCCCTAACTGGGAAATTCAGGTTTGAATCCCCATCTTGCTTTGGAAACTCACTGGGTGATTTTGGGCCAGTCACATACTTTCAGCCTAACATACCTAACAGGTTTGTTGTGAGGATAAAAAGGAGGAGATAATGATGTAAGCTGTTTTAGTCCCCGCTATGGAGAAAGTTAGGGTAGAAATGAAGTAACTAAACAATAAACATAGCTGAGGATGGGAGGCAGATTAAGGGTAGGTTGGTGAATTGCAGAGAAGGAGAGAATGGGGCAGGGAATGGGGAAAAGATATGGGAAATAAATGGGCCTGACCAGCAAACTGGCAGCACATAACTGGACCATAATTTTCCTAGATAGAGGCTGCCGGTGGGGGGGGGACTCAATACAGAGGTGTAGATGAAGTTAGAAGGTCTGTTGGGTGGGAAGGAGAGACCTAAGGAAAAGGGGACAGCCTATAGGTCTTTCAGGGGAGGGAAAGTGAAAATGGTGGGGAAATAAGATCCCCCCCATAAGTTCTTGCAAGTTCCTGTTTGTATATTTTAATAGTGAAGCGTAGCCTCATCTGCGGATATCTAAGTCAATGGATTGGGGCCACAATGACTAAAAGCACAAAAAGAACTGTTGAATGACAGAAAGGGGCAGGGCATTTGTTTACCTGTTACAGCCTTTAACCATGAAATGGGAAGGCAGCAATTCAAAAACAACTTTTTCACAGCATGTAGATGCAATGAAGGAGAAAATTTTATCTACTGAAATGCCACCTATTATACAGCCACACATGCATACACAACGTGGCAATTTTAGCTACACAATGAGCTCCAGATTGGGCAGAGGTGTAATACAGCACAGCTTAATTGCCTTATAAGGTGAGGTGTTCTGACAGCTACACAGCAAGGAAATTATAGTTTAGAGTCTGTTGTACTGATTGAAACACAATCTAATAATCAATGTCTTTCTAGTTTTCAGAAGATCTTCTATGTAGTCCCATTATCCCTCAGGAAGCATTTGATTCCATTGTATCATATGTATGGTTGTTGGGGTTAGGACTCAAGGTTTCACCCTCCTTCAGCCTTCAGAATTTCTAGAAAAAGAAGAAGAAGAAGAAGAAGAGATTGGATGTATACCCCGCCCTTCACTACCCAAAGGTGTCTCAGAGCGGCTTACAAACTCCTTTCCCTTCCCCTCCCCACAACAGACACCCTGTGAGGTAGGTGGGGCTGAGAGAACTCTTGACAGAAACTGCTCTTTTTCAAGGACAGCTGTGCCAGAGTTATGGCTTGTCCAAGGTCATCCAGCCAGGTGCAAGTGGAGGAGTGGGGAATCAAACCCAGTTATCCCAGATTAGAGTCCACGCACTTAACCACTACATCAAACTGGCTCTCCAGCTAGCATCAAGGGGGCAGGAAAAGTTTTGCTTGATTTGAAGGGCTTTGTCATTTGTTATCCTTCCTATCACCATGGTCCACCCAAAGGCACAAAGTACAGTACAGCTTTTTATGCAGACCTGGTAAGTGCAATCTTCTGTCTCTTTCAGGCACCATTAAGATCGACCTTCATCCCACCATGTCCTATCCCTTTACCTGCCAGACACCCATCCCTGCATGTCACAAAACCTCAGTATTCTACTCCTTTTGCGTTTCAAGTCTTGACAATCTTTCTCAGTACAGAATTAGGGTTGTCAGGCCATGCCTAGCCACCAGGAGGAGCTTCCGGGATGGGGACATAGTGGGGCACCAGTGTTGCATAGGCCATGACATCACTTCTGGGCAAACCTGACAGTGGTGTCGCGTAGCTCTAAAAATCACCAAAAACTTTGTGGTAAAACCATAGAGTTTCTGGTAATCCCTAGAGCTATATGACACCACTTCCAGGATTGCCCCAGAAGTGACAGCATACCACACGCGATGTCAGTGGTGTTGTTGGTTTTTCTCCTGCCACTGCTTAGAAAGTTGACAAACAAGGGATGTCAGAAGGAAACCTAGCAATCCTATACAGAAGAGTCAGGGCTGACTGGCATACAAAAGAAACAGAACAAAGTTTGAGTCACCTTTAAGACCAACAAAGTTTTATTCAAGGTATAAGCTTTTGTGTGCAAGGCACACTTCTTCAGATACAGTGGTACTGAACATGCTCCTGTTCCTATACCACAGACAGAAAGAGATGAGCAACATTTGCCTACTTCTGCAATTAGGTAGTGACAGAACCAGACCACTGCTTTCTACCACAAAGAACAAAATAAATCTTCCCAGTGACTCTGCTCTTCATTATACATGATGACTGTTATAAAACGTGAGTCATAACTATCTAGACGAGCCATCTTACAACTATCTCCTGTCAGAGAAAATCAACAGTTTATCATCAGTATGTTTCAGTTTGCTACTTTGTTCTGGGTCATATTTTTTTGAAAACAAAAAGTTATGTTGACTATTAAAGCCCCAGGGCTTGAGAGACAGGTCATATCGTAGAAAAGCAGCAAATTGACCTCTGAGCCCAAAATAAGCAAGCATCATTCCCCACCACCACATTCTGTCTTTACTTTGTAGCCTTAAAACAAACTGTTGTATGGCTAAATTGGACCTTGGAGCACTGGCTTCTCTTTTTACTTGATTATTTATCTTCCCTGTCTGTACCATTTCGAAAAAGGTATTCAGGGGCAAGTCAATTTCCTGCCATAGTCACTTGCTTGGCAAATTGCTGGTGTGGAATCTCTTTGCTCCGATACTTCTGGGGTGAGGAGGATGAGCAGCCTTTCCGCAGCAGACCCTCTCATATGAGGGAGAGAGATACCGCACAGGAAGTAGCATAACAGCAAGAAGAAAGAACCAGAAGGTGCGAGCAAGGGCAGGCAGGATTGCTGAACCCATTTGCCATGCTATGACAACAGCAGAGCTGACCTCAAACTCTACTGTAGCCTTTGAAAGAAAAAAAGAAAGCATACATTTATTACTTCATATCCCATCCTTTCTCCAAGATGATCAGGGGGCAGAGTGCATAGTTTTTCCTCTCCTCTTCACAGCTGTAGCAGGACTGGGCCTCCCTGGCAACCTGTAGCACTGGGCCCTGTAGTAAGCTGGGTAAAGGCCTAGATTCTGTTGGTCTTGTCTCCCCCCCCCCAACATACACCTAGGGTTGCCAAACACCCTGGTTTGGCAGGGGTCCCCCACGTTTTGGACAGACGGATGGATGGATGGATGTTGGCTGCTGCTTTTAAGGCTCACCTTAATGAGCACCTTGGCTTAGCTGACCTGCCTCCCCACCGACTCCTGGCTGGTGCTAATCACTGCTGGCTTGGCCTGTCTCCTGGGTTGTTAGCACTCACCATCTCTCCCTGGGGGTTGCTTTGTCTTGCCAGAGGAGGTTTATCAGAGATGTTTGTCCACCCTTTCATTTCCAGCAGCGCCTCAGGTCTTTCTTCATGCAGTGTACCTCCTGGCCTCATGTAAGTGGGTTCCGTCACCGTTGTGCCCCTGTGACAACAACAGTCATGTGAAAGAAGTTCAGATGAGCATGGTGAGTGGCCCAAAGTCACCCCATAAGCTTCACAGCTTAGTGAGCATTCAAACCTGGAACCCCTCTCTGGTTCCTCGTCCACTGTGCAACATTGTCTTCAGTGCTGGATTTATGTATAGGCTAAGTAGGCTGAAACCTAGGGCCTCTAAATCTATGGGGCCTCCACAGCCCTACCCCCCCTTGGCAGTCTCCCCTCTCCCAAAATTGCAAACCCAAGACTTCATGCGAGGGCAGGGCAACTCGGGCCCAACAACTATGAGACTCAGGGCCAGCCAGGGGGCCCAATTTGAAACTCTGGGGCCCAACTGGAAAAAAATTTGTGGGGCCCCAGTTCACACCCAAAGTCTGCAGAATCTTAGAGATATAAATAAAATCTATCTAGATTGCCCTGTTGGGGGGGCCTTAGGAGCGGCCTGCAGGGCCCAAATTGGCCAAATTGCTCCAATTGCCTTAAGGCCAGCCCTGATGGGACTGTGCAGGGGCAGGACTGACAAGCCCTGCCCATTCTAAATCCCTGGTGCCACTATTCAGAGTACAGACTCCAGGACTCCAGAGCCAGCAGCCCAGAGTCAACAACCAGCTGCACAGCCTCCCCCAGCTCAAGGGTCAGGTCAGTAGTGGTACATGCTGCACTTTAATCAGTGGGAGAGTGCAAGTGGGGAGCTGGCTGGGGCAGATAGACCAGGTAAGCAACCTCTCCCAAGTCCCAAGTCCCTTCCATTCCTTCCCTCCTCCTTGGCTTAAACAGAGCAAGCACATGTGACCAGCACTGGCTTCACTCCTCCCAGGCGGGAAAGTCTATTGTTCACACTTCACAGAGCCCTGTTGATGCCTGCAGCATGCACTTGCAACCCCT
>NW_015177134.1:0-24645 GCF_001447785.1 Gekko japonicus
TTTATACCCCACCTTCCTCTCCAGAGGGGGCCCAAAACAGCTCGCATTGTTCCCCACGTCTCCATTTTTTCCTCACAGAGTGTAATCAATTGGCCTGAGGTCAGGTGGCACTGTTAAGCTTGTTAGGCCGACACAGCCCTTTTCAACTTTTGTGCAGAAACTTTTTAAAAATTTTATTTTATTCGACTTCTATCCCGCACTCCCGCATGGCAGGCTCAGGGCGGGTTACATCAAATTTGATTTAAAAATACAGTACACAAAAATTAACACAATTAAGGCACTAGTAAAATACCACAATAACCTTCATCCAGTGCCGTTGTCATTGAAATTAAAAGCTCACAGATGCCATTGGTGGTATGCAGTTCTGAGCCGCTGAGGGACCCTGGTTAAAAGCCTGGTGGAAGAGCTCCATCTTGCAGGCCCTGCGGAACTGTAAAAGGTCCCGCAAGGCCCTGATCTCGTATGGGAGCTCATTCCACCAGGTGGGGGCCAGGACTGAAAAGGCCCTGGCCCTAGTCAAGGCGGGACACACGTCCCTGGGGCCAGGGACCACCAGAAGATGTCGATTGGCAGATCATAAAGCCCTTCAGGGTTCACAGAGGGAGAGGCGGTCTCGCAGATAGGCGGGCCCCTGGCCGTATAGGGCTTTAAAGGTAAGCACCCACACCTTGAAGCGGATCCGGTACTCAATAGGCAGCCAGTGCAGTTCGCGCAGCGCCTGGTGGATGTGGGCCCGCAGAGCCAGTGACATCTGTACCCGTGCTGCTGCGTTCTGCACCAGCTGCAGTTTCCGGAGCAGACATCTGTACCCGTGCTGCTGCGTTCTGCACCAGCTGCAGTTTCCGGAGCAGACATCTGTACCCGTGCTGCTGCGTTCTGCACCAGCTGCAGTTTCCGGAGCAGACATCTGTACCCGTGCTGCTGCGTTCTGCTGCGTTCTGCACCAGCTGCAGTTCTGTAGCAAGAATTGAGGGCAGTCCCACGTAGAGAGAATTACAGTAATGAAATCTGGAAGTGACCATTGCATGGGTCACTGTAGCCAGATCCCGGGGAGTGAGATATGGGGCCAACTGCCTGATCTGTCTCAGATGGAAGAAGGCAGACCTGGCAGTGGCGGCAACCGGGGCCTCCGTAGTTAGTGAGGCATCCAAGAACACCCTCAGGCTGTTCACCTTCGGCACTGGCACCAATAAGGTCCCGTCAAAGGTCGGGAGCCCGATCCCCAGTCCCCCATGACCCAGGTATGGGGCAGCCTTCGGTGGATTCAATTTCAGCCTGCTCTGTTGTAACCTACCAGATTTTCTGGGGCAGAGTCCGGGTAGCCGTCCATCAGCCGGGTGTCGTCCGCGTATCGGTGACAACCCAGCCCATACCTCCGGATAATCTGGGCGAGGGGGCGCATGTAGATATTAAACAGCACTGGGGAGAGAATCGACCCCTGGGGCACACCACATTCTAGCGCAGTGATGGCGAACCTTTTAGAGACCGAGTGCCCAAACTGCGGCCCAAAACCCACTTATTTATCGCAAAGTGCCAACACAGCAATTTAACCTGAATACTGAGGTTGTACTTTAGAAAAAACAACTCATACATTAACTTAAGAGGATCCAAACAAAGTAAGGAAAGCAATCCCAAATGCTTTCATTTACTTAAAATTATTTGGCAGAGAATTCAACTCTTCGAGCGCTTCTTCTGTGCTGTTTGTGAGTGATCGATGCAAAACAGACTGTCGGCCACATGTTTCCATTTTAGCAAGGGGCTAGTCGGCACGCGCCGGCGAAAAACAGCGCCGAAGCGAAGATCACGTCGGTTCCATTCCCACGGCGGAGATGGGAAATCGAAATCGGGGTGGGAAAATGAAAAATCCGAGACAATCCCTGCTGGAGATGGATGGCATCGCCAGCATCAGCCGGAGCTTCTCCGGAACATGGCGAAGAGGAGAGCACATCTGTGTGTAAATGGGCGAAAGGAAATGCTTCTTTACGCAGTGAGTGAGTAAAATGTGGGATTTGCTGCCAGAGGGTGTAGTGTTGGCCACAGCCTTAGATGGCTTTCAAAGGAGATTAGACAGATTCACAGAGGACTAGTCTATCGGTGGCTACTAGCCATGGTGACTGAAAGGGGCACCTCTGTGTTCAGAGGCAGCCAGCCTCTGAATCCCAGTTCCAGGAGGCAGCATCAGGGGAAGGCCTTGGTCTCCATGTGCTGTTGTTCAACCTCCAGAGGAACTGTTTGGCCTCTGTGTGAGACAGGATGCTGGGCTAGATGGACTATTGATCTGATCCAGCAGGGCTCTTCCTATGTTCTTCAAGAGCCAGTTTGGTGTGGTGGTTAAGTGCACGGACTCTAATCTGGGAGAACCGGGTGTGATTCCCCACTCCTCCACTTGCAGCTGTTGGATGACCTTGGGCAAGCCGTAGTTCTGATAAGAGCTGTTCTGAAAGAGCAGTCCTCAAAAGAGCTCTCTCAGCCCCACCTACCTCACAGGGTGTCTGTTCTGGGGAGGGAAAGGGAAAGGGGTTTGTAAGCCGCTCTGAGACTCCAAGTGAAGGGTGGGGTATAAATCCAATCTCCTCCTCCTCCTCCTCCTTCTCTGTGCCAGAGATAATACTTGGGACAAATATTGTGGCCTTATTACCTGGAAACACTGTTCTCAGAGCAGTGGTTTTCTCCCAAGCTAGCCTTTCTCTTTCCACCATGGTTTTGCTAGCCTTTCCCAGTATCTCTACTTTTGTGGAAACCAGTTTCATACCTGGACTAGAAAAGGGGTGGGTGTGTGTGAGGAGCATTCATACATGTGCCTTACGAAAACACATAGTAACTGGACGGTTCCAGACAATAGCCTCTTTGAAAAGTTCCCACTGGAGAACCCATTTCTCGGCAGAAGCCATCAGAACGTATTGATGGATTTTGTAGAACATCGAAGGTATTAGGGCAGGGGTGTCGAACTCATTTGTTATGAGGGCCGGATCTGACATAAATGAGTCCTTGTTGGGCCGGGCCGTGTGTGTCATAAAAGGTAATGCCAGGTAGCGGTGATATAAACTTTATAAAGGACACAAACACAAAGGGTCTTTTAAAACGTAAAATAAAAACATGCTTAAAACACTAGCGCTTTTGCCATATTTTGTTTATTTAACAGTGTCTGATAACTGACACCTCAGTTTGGTGTAGTGGTTAAGTGTGCAGACTCTAATCTGGGAGAACCGGGTTTGATTCCCCACTCCTCCACTTGCACCTGCTGATGTGACCTTGGGTCAGTCACAAGCTCTGGCACAGCTGTCCTTGAAAAAGAGCAGTTTGTGTCAGAGTTCTCTCAGCCCCACCCACCTCACAGGGTGTCTGTTGTGGGGAGGGGAAGGGAAAGGAGTTTGTAAGCCGCTCTGAGACTTTTCAGTACAGAAAAGAGACAACTGAGGGGGGGGGGACATGGTAGAGGTTTGTAAAATTATGCACGGGGTGGGAAAAGTTGACAAAGAGAAAATTTTCTCCCTCTCCCAAAATACTAGCACTTGAGGGCATCCAATGAAGCTGATGGGCAGTAGGTTCAGGACAGACAAAACGAAACACTACTTTACACAGAGAGTGATTAAAATGTGGAATTCGCTGCCGGAGGATATAGTGGCAGCCACAGGAATAAACAGCTTTAAAAGAAGATTAGATAGGCTGTGGTCAGGCGACAGGTTTAGCATGGTCTGTCCATGCTTCTAATTTCATTGGTTTTTTTTTAAAATGGAGAGTTTTATTCAGACATCCCACCTTTAACCCACTGCACTGCATGCTCATCCAGTGGTTGACCAGAGTATTATTACCACATGGTAACCACCGAGTGGGCAGTATCCTTTTTTGGTTTGTTTTTCATGCATGTGCATAAGCGCGTAGCCAAAGCACTGGCTCTTTTTTAACAGCTCTGCGACCCCTCCACCAAGTACTGTGATCACTGGTTCCTATACGACTGTATTTCCCTGCCAGAAACTACTCCCTTTCCCACCTGATCTTACTTCCTTTCCCACTCATTTCATAGGGAAGTTCTCCCTTCTTCTCTCCCCAAGAGTAATATTATGAAGTGGCTTGGAGTAAAGTTCCGGGGGCGTAATCATGGCTGCTGATATGGGACCCTAAAATAGGGACTATTTCCACTGCCATCCCACCCCAAGAAATGGCAGAAGGGTTTTTTTTCCCTTGAATTTGTCCTTCGAAAATAATGCCTTGATCCCAACAAAACATTGCAGCGCATAAATGCACAAGCAGTGCTTCACGAACCTGCAGTGGAGATCTGCTTATGTGCATATCGCTAACTGATTTTTTTTTTTTAGGGCACAAAAATGGAAGGGAAGGTTCAGACTTCCCTTCTGGCTTGAGACTGCGATGGAGAGTTCAGACATCTGGAAATGCAGGGTGAAACCAGATAATCCACAAATCTCAGACTTTCTCCGGTATCAGAAAACACCGATTCGGGGGTGGGTGAGAATGGGAGGCCGATGACTGGGGAATGGGATACGGACCGTCTGATCCTGTATTTTAAATCCGGAACAGCAACGATATCAGATCAAACAGCTTGTCTGATCGCAGACATAGATTAGCGGAGGATCAATGGAGTCTATCAATGGCTACTAGCCATGGGGACTGAGGGGAACCTCCACATTCAAAGGTACTAATCCTCTGAATCCCAGAGTCAGGAGGCAACATCAGGGGACGACCTCGGCCTCTTTGCCCTGTTGTTGGCCGTCTGGAGGAACTGTTTGGCCACTGTGTGAGACAGGATGCTGGACTAGATGGGACCACTGGTCTGATCCAGCCCGGCTCTTCTTGTGTTCTTTTAAGGAAGCTAGGTTTTTTTTGGGGGGGGGGGTTTTCAATATGTTACATGATATCTTTTGTCTCCTTACTTTACATATCTCGTTAAATTCCCCCCTCCCTCCCTCTACCCCTTAGTTATTGGTCCTTTATTCCCAGCCACGGGCACAAAGTCTGAATCTTCCACCGAATGTCCTGTCTTCCTTCCAATATTATCCACTTTAGATAGGTCTTCCATCTATTTTTGATTTCTTCGGCTTTATCCTCCCATGTGGTCTTCTGGCGTAATTTCTCAATGATGTCAGACTGCACAAAATCAAACAGATAAGTGTGCCAGGTATCTACTGTCCATTTGCTCTTATCTTTCCAGCCCAGAGCTATCACTGCCTTGAAGGAAGCTAGGTTTGATCCCTGATTAGATGCTCAGACTACCTAACAGATCTCCTCTCTTTTCCCTCCCAGCAGATGGTGAGCCAGGCAGTGAAAATTCTAGAGAGCCATTTGGGGTTGCTGTAACCAGAGACAATCCTGGAATGAGGGAAGAAACCTTCGGGAATCAGACAGTAGCAAGAAGGGAGGAGGAAAGCCAGGGGGGGGAGAAACCATACAAATGCCTGGAGTGCGGGAAGACCTTTTCCGAGAAATCCAGCCACAAGAGACATCAAACAGTTCATTCTGAGGAGAAGCCGTATGAGTGCCTGCAGTGCGGGAAGACCTTCAGGTGGAGCACGAACCTCACTTCCCATCAGAGGACTCACACGGGGGAGAAACCGTATGTGTGTTCGGTGTGTGGAAAGCGCTTCAGTCACAACAGAAAACTCACCTACCATCTGCAGGTACACACAGGGGAGAAGCCGTATCAGTGTTCGGAGTGTGGCAAGAACTTTGGGAAGAAGGATCACCTGGTTGCCCATCACAGAGTGCACACCGGTGAGAAACCGTATACATGTTCCGAGTGCGGGAAGAACTTCAGGTGGAGCACGGACCTGACTTCCCATCAGAGAATCCACACCGGGGAGAAACCGTACACGTGCCCCGAGTGTGGGAAGAGCTTCAGCCGGAGCACAACTCTGACTCTGCACCAGGTAATGCACGCGAGAGAGAAACTGTATCAGTCCTTGGAGTGCGAGAAGAACTTCGGCCGCGGCTCGAGTCTCCCTTCCCATCAAACAATCCACACGGGGGAGAAGCCGCATAAATGTCCAGCATGTGGCAAGAGCTTCCGGAAAAAGGACCACCTTACCTCGCACCTAAGAATCCACACGGGGGAGAAGCCTTACACGTGCCTAGTGTGTGGGAAGAGCTTCAACCGGAACGGCACCCTGACGCTGCATAATAGAATCCACACGGGGGAGAAGCCGTATCAGTGCGCCAAGTGTGGGAAGAGCTTTAATCAGAAAGTAAACCTGACTTCCCATCAGAGAATCCACATGGGGGAGGAACCTTTTGCATCTAGCCAGTCTCCTCCGATCCTCCACCCGCTGTGGGACAAGACTATGTACTTCCAAACTGCTACAGGACCAAGCGTGATGCCAACCGAATACCCAGGTGGTGGAACCCCATAAAGCTGCCAGTAGAGGAAAGATTTCCCGCTGGGACCAGGAGGTACCAGTCAAGAGGGAGCAGAGTTGGCTTTATGACCCAGGTGTACAATACCCGACTCGGGAGCTAAGCTGTGGAGTCTTGTGAGCAAAAATTCTCCTTTGCGAGCTACTGGCATTAAAGCTGTGAGCGAGCGATTTGGCTGCTGCATACATTCGTTTGCTCTGGAGCCATCCCTTCCTGGGCTAGGAGAAAAAGGTGTGCGCCGGAGGCTAAAACACTGTGAGCTAGCGCACACTCAGCTTAGAGGGAACACTGCTTGGGAGTGAAGCAAGGGAAGGGTTGCTGGTGTGTTGTGTATCGTGTATTGTAAATCTCCTTGGGTCCCTACTGGGAGGGAAAGACGGAGTACAAAATGTTTTTAAAAATAAATGCATTGAGGCCTGTGGATTGATTGGTTCAGTTCCTGCTTGCTGGGTTCGAACTCCCAGTCTGCCACAGATGTTTACTGGGTGACTTCGGGCCAGTCGCACAGTGTCAGCCTAACCCCACCGCATTTAGATGACTCTTGACTGGATTGAGATAAACCCAAGATATAAAAAAGAAGAAGAAGAGATTGGATTGATACCCTGCCCCCTTCACTACCCAAAGGTGTCTCAGAGCGGCTGACAAACTCCCTTCCCCTCCCCACAACAGACACTCTGTGAGGTAGGTAGGGCTGAGAGAGCTCTTGACAGAAACTGCTCTTTTTCAAGGATAGCTCTTATCAGAACCACGGCTTGCCCAAGGTCATCCAGCCCAGGTGCAAGTGGAGGAGTGGGGAATCAAACCCGGCTCTCCCAGATTATTATTATTATTATTTATTAGATTTGTACCCCGCCCTCCCCAACGGGCTCAGGGCGGCTACAACAGAGGCAATTGCCATAACAACAGTTAAAACAACATAAAAGCAATCATTAAACAGTATAAAACAATCATTAAATAAAGTGCGGTGCTCTTGATGTTAAAGTTTTCTAATCCAAGATGAGTTCCATTCATCAACCTAACCTGACAACATACATTCTTCGGTTGTCTAGGCGTCTGCCCAGGGCCAGCTCACCTCCAGATCTAATCCACCGTCGAAGATGGCAACTTGGTGGTGGTACAGTGACGGTGGCGGCTCCTATGCAAAGGCCTGGTGGAAGAGCTCCATCTTGCAGGCCCTGCGGAACTGTGCCAGGTCCCGCAGGGCCCAAACCTGCTCTGGGAGCTCATTCCACCAGACAGGAGCCGCCACCGAGAAAGCCCTGGCCCTCGTTGCAGCCAGCTTGATGTCCTTGGGCCCGGGAACCTCCAGCAGGTGCTGCGACCCCGACCGTAGTGCTCTTGGGGGAACATATGGAGAAAGGCGGTCCCTTAGGTACGCTGGACCCTGGCCATCAAGGGCTTTATAGGTAAGAACCAGCACCTTGAAGTGAATCTGGTATGCTATAGGCAGCCAGGGCAGCACCTTCAGCGCAGGCTGGACATGGTCCAACAGCAATGCCGCCACACCGCCTCGATCCAGATGTCTACAGAGGTTGTCAGTCAAGGCGACCAAAGCCGTCTTCGCCCCATGACCCGGGTGAAAACCGGACTGGAGGACTGAAGCATCCTCCAGAAAGCCCTGTAGCTGTGACGCCACCACCCTCTCTATAAGTTTGTCCAAATAGATTAGAGTCCCCGCACTTAACCACTACACCAAACTGGAGGGAAGGCAGGAAGGGATGAGCCAGTGCTTGGCTCTCATAGCCCTTTCTTATATACCCAGGATAATGCCAATTTCCACTTTGGTGGGCTCTCCTTCTATGGTGGCTTTAAAGCAGAGAATAGATGGCCATCTGGCAAAAATGCTGTTTCTATGAATTTATGCAGAGAGAAGAGAAGGTGAAGAGATTGGATTTATACCCCGCCCTTCACTACCCAAAGGAGTCTCAGAGCGGCTGACAAACTCCTTTCCCTTCCCCCTCCCCACAACAGACACCCTGTGAGGTAAAAGAAGAGATTGGATTTATACCCCCACCCTTCACTACCCAAAGAAGTCTCAGAGCAGCTTACAAACTCCTTTCCCTTCCCCCTCCCCACAACAGACACCCTGTGAGGTAGGCGGGGCTGAGAGAGAAACTGCTCTTTTTTCAAGGACAGCTCTTTTCAGAACCAAGGCTTGCCCAAGGCCATCCAGCCAGGTGCAAGTGGAGGAGTGGGGAATCAAACCCGGCTCTCCCAGATTAGAGTCCGCGCACTTCACCACTACACCAAACATAAAAAAAGTCAGTGTGAATAACTAATAACCCATAAATGACTAGATTTAGTAATGATATATTAATATAATGTGAATAATCTGTAATCGCAACATAGTGCATAAGTCAGTACTTCATAAATACAACATAATAAATATCCCATACAAAATGTCTAAATCATATGCAAAGTTCTTGCCAAATTATTTATTTGCACAATTCCCGGACTATAGTCCCTAGAGTTGCGTATTGGATTTGAAATGATGCATGCAACTCCTTTACATAGTATTTGCCAAACTTCACAGCTTGCAGTATAATGTAATCATACTAAACCAGCTGGATTCCAAATAATGATTGTGGCTCCTTCAAGCAGTTGTTGCCAACGTCCAAAGCTTGCAATGTAAAAGGTCGGTAGCTCGGCAGTTCGAGACCCTAGTGCGGCGTGACGAAGTGAGCTCCTGTCTCTGGCCCCAGCTCCTGCCAACCTAGCAGTTGGAAAGCAAGAAACTGCAAGTAGATAAACAGGTACTGCTTCGGCGGGAAGATAACAGCGTTTCATGTGGCTCAGCGTTTAGTCACGCCAGCCACATGATCACAGAATAGTCTTCAGACAGCGCTAGCTCTTCGGCTTGGAAATGGAGATGAGCACTGCCCCCTAGAGTCAGATTCGGCTGGCTTTTGAGCAAGGGAAACCTTTACCTTTTAAATGAAAAGAAAATGCCCTCCTTTACTTCTGTGTAGATAATTAAAGCAGAGCATAAGTTTGAGCCCAGTGATATGTGCTCTGTAGCTTGTAGAAGACCACACTCACGGATGCCCTCATTCAGATGAACCACACCAACATCCATCCCTGCCAATGAGGCCCACAGGTCGAGGAGGCTTTCAGTTCAGTGTGTGACTGCAATAAAAAAAATGCTAATGCTGTGCTGGGGACTGAAAACAAATCAGCCAGTATCATAATGCCCCTGTATAAATCTTTGGTGGGGCCTCATTTGGAACACTTTGTACAGTTCTGGCTGATGCAGCATTGGAAAAGGTGTAGAAAAGGGCTACTCGGATTATTCAGGGGACAGAACACCTTCCGTGTGGAGGTTAAAGAGGTTAGGGCTTTTTAGCTTGCCGTACTACTTTCCAGGTTAGGGCTTTTTAGCTCACAGAAACGATGATTGAGGGGTGACATGACAGAGGTTTACAAAATTATACCTGGGATAGAGAAGGTAAAGAAAGAAGTAGAAGAAGAGGAAGAGATTGGATTGGAATCCCTACCCATCATGCGGAGTCTCAGAGCGGCTTACAAACTTCTTTCCCTTCCCCTCCCCACAAGAGACACCCTGTGAGGTGGGTGGGGCTCAGAGAGCTCTGACAGAGACTGCTCTTTTTCAAGAACAGCTCTTATCAGAACCACGGCTTGCCCAAGGTCATCCGGCAGGTGAAAGTGGAGGAGTGGGGGACTCAAACCCGGTTCTCCCAGATTAGAGTCCATGCCCTTAACCACTACACCAAACTGGCTCACAAGTGCTTTCCCCCCCTTTCTCATAGTACAAGAAAATGTGGGCACTCCATGAAATTAATGAGCAGTAAAGGAAGTACTTCACCCAAAGAGTCACTAACAAATGGAATTCACTGCTGCTGGAAGTGGTGGCAGCTACAGACACAGACAGCTTCAAGAGGGGTTTGGAGTGGAACTCCATGAGTAGCTATTAGCCACAAGGTATAGATGTCTGGGGCAAGTGATGCTCTGTTTCTTGGTGCTTGAGGGGGGCAGTAGGAGAGCTTCTGGAGTTCTGGCCCCACTGGTGGACCTCCTGATGGCCCCTGGGTTTTGGCCACTGTGTGACAGAGTATTGGACTGGATGGGCCATTGGCCTGATCCAACTTTGGCGTCTCTTATGTTCCTACCTGTTCCTCCAGCGGTGGTCATTTTATGGTGGGGACCACCTGTGACCCACAAGCTCCTGTGGGTAAGAGCCTCCTCCACTTTCCTGAAACAAAGGGCAGGTGCCACACTGGAGAACAGTGCTCGGAAGATCCACAGGTGGCATGTCAAAAAGCCACATGCGGCTCCCGAGACACTGAGTGGGGCTATCAGTCTTCAGTCTATCAGATCATCTTATCCAAAGGTAAGCAGGTGAGGAGTTAGCAGCCTCTTCTAAGAAGAAGATGGTAATCAATGCAAACTCCCATATTTATAGGTTTTCAAAATCATCTTCACACAAAATCATCTCCCCATCTTCTTACTTGATAAGGGTACACATTCTCGGCTAGTTTCAGAGGGTAGCTGTATTCTTCAAGTAGAACAGATTCAAGTCCAGTAGCACCTTAGAGAGGGCCACAGTGGCTCAGAGATTAAGATGCTGAGCTGCAGACGGGAAGGTCAGTAGTTCAGTAGTTCGAGACCCGAGTGCCACGTGACGGAGTGAGCCCCCGTCTCTGGCCCCAGCTCCTGCCAACCCAGCAATTCGAAAGCAAGAAATTGCAAGTAGATAAATAGGGACCACTTCGGTGGGAAGGTCACAGCGTTCCGTGCACCTCGGCGTTTAGTCACACCGGCTACATGACCACGGATATGTCTTTGGACAGTGCTGACTCTTGGGCTTGGAAACGGAGATGAGCACCACCCCCTGGAGTTGGATTCGACTGGCTTTCGAGCAAGGGAAACCTTTAGGACCTTAGAGACCAACAAGAATTTCAGTCAAAGCTCCCTTTGTCTAACTCAAGCCAAAAGCGTATACCCTGAAAGCGCTGGTGATTTCTAAGTTGCTACTGGACTTGAATATAGCTATTCTCAGCTAGCTAACGGTCTCATAATGTCAAAAACCCTGCAAAGTTTATCTATACTTGAATACCTTCTTAAAATACATAAAAGCTTTGTATCATAAAGTATATTTTAAAAGCGTGATTACAAGTTTCTCATACATAGAAGACAATGAGGGGTCTGGAGACCAAGTCCTATCCAGAAAGGTTGAAGGAGCTGGGTATGTTTAGCCTGGAGAGGAGACGACTGAGAGGTGATATGACCCATGAAGCAATTTTTCTCCAGGCCAGTTTGGCTGGAGATCCTGGAAGCTTTTTTGTCATCTTCTGGGCATGGAACAGCAGTCACTGGGTGTGTGTGTGTGTGGGTGGGGAGGTATTTGTGAATTTCCTGCATGTGGAGGGGGTTGGACTAGAAGAGCCTGGAGGTCCCTTCCAACTCTATGATTTTATGATTCTGTGATTCCTGACACCAAAGGAAAATGTCACTTGAAAAAGAAGCAATCCTTAATAGCAAAATAAAGAAAAGAAGAGTCAAAAAAACAAGAAGGAGAAGAGAAGGAGATTGGATTTATACCCCACCCTTCACTTGGAGTCTCAGAGCGGCTTATGAACTCCTTTCCCTTCCCCTCCTCACAACAGACACCCTGTGAGGTACCTGGGGCTGAGAGAGCTCTTGACAGAAACTGCTCTTTGAAGGACAGCTCTTGTCAGAACTATGGCTTGCCCAAGGTCATCCAGCAGCTGCGAGTGGAGGAGCGGGGGAATCAACCCCGGTTCTCCCGGATTAGAGTCCGCACAAGTGTTCCCTCTAAGATGGGTTAATGTGAGCCAGCTCACAGTTTTTCAGCCTCTGGCTCACACATTTTTTGTCTCATCTCAGGAAGGATGGCACAAGAGCAGACTAATTTACGCAGCAGCCAAATCGCTTGCTCACAACTTTAATGCCAGCAGCTCACAACGTAGAATTTTTACTCACAAGACTCCACAGCTTAGAGGGAACATGCACACTTACAGCAAACTGGCTGATGAGGGCCTCCCCTAGGAGGAAAGGTTAAAGAGTCTGGGACTTTCCAGTTTAGAGTAAAGATGACTGAGGGGGGGCCGTGATCGAGGTCAATAAAATGGCGCTTGGGGTGGGGGATGTGGGTCAAGACAGCAGGCAGAGCGCCCTAACTCTCTACGCTGCAGGTCCTTCTCCCCCAAATATGAGAGGGACCCGCGATACTCACAGGGGGGTATTCCCCCTGGCTCCCTCAGGGCTGAGCAGGAAGCGGCCACAGGTAACTCTCCCCCCGGCTCTGGTACTCTTGTACTCTTGCTGGCACCCCCCCCCCCTTAGTGGAACCTGAACCCACTCTTCCTGTGTCCTTGTGTTTCTCTCTATTGAGTTCCACAGGTGTCTGTACCTCTCTGTCCTGGGAAAAGGATGTTCCCCAACCCAAACCCCAGAGCAGGAGGGAGAATCTGGCACTGTGTTATGACTGTCTCTGCCAAGCGAGCTGTGGAGTGATGGGGCAGGGACGATGTGGGTGGAACAGCCGCTTTCCTTCCCCGTGGATCTACTTTACGAAACACTGCTGCGGGTCAGCACCCAAACCACATCTGTGGCACTCCCTGGTTTGTTTATTCCAGGGGGTCCTGCCACTCATGCCACAATCCTCACTGTGATGCAGGCCCATGCGCCATTTGAGCCTCCAGGCCATGTGTCTGTGGGAGGCGGATACCAGGGAGTGTGGCCACATCACAACATGCGCCACCCCTCTATGCCTGTCAGAGTGGCAGAGCCCCTTGTGCTGTGATGTGTGGGCGTTGGTGGTGTTTCCATAAAGCCATACGGTTGGGAGGGACCTTGCTGTGTAGACTCCCCTTGCTTAGACCCCACCTTCACATTTGTTGGGGGTACGTAAACAGTTTCCTAGTGGGCAGACCCAGGCCACATGCCATCGGGTATTAATCAGAAGAGACAAATCCTTACTTGGGGTTTAAGCATGCCCTGGGAAAGCCAGGACTTCCCCCTGGAAGAAACTGGGTTTTATATTGGCATCCTGTGTGCACCAGACCCTTCACAATCACATGCAACACTGCTCCATGTCCAGGGGGTGGGGAGGTAAGATAGGGTCTCATGAGAGCAGTCTGGGGTTCCTTTGAATAGTACCTCTACCGTAAAGCACGTGCTTTGCCTTGCAGGCACAGAGAGCCAGCAGGATCAAGGCCTGGAATCCCTAGTTAAAGGCAGGGGTCATTTCCTGCAGGAGCGCACAGGAGCGGAGCTCCGGCAGTAAAGAGCCCAGGGGGCGGGCACATGCAACAAGCCACGCCCCCTGCTCCCAGCAGCCCTCAGTCAGAGCAAGAAGCAGCCAGGTAAGCTGCAGAGCCCCCCTGGCCCCCCGGTCCAAAACCGTCCAGTGGCACCCTTTTCTACGAAATGACCCCTGGTTCCCACTAGTAAATAAATAAATACAGAAGGCCTGAGATTTCTGCACCTATCAAACACATTTCTGTGAAGAAGCCCCCCCACCCCCCAAAGACTTTATCCCTACAATTACCTTTCAAAGTACGATAGTCTGAAAATGTGACTGGCTAAAGAGGATCCAAAGAGCTTCCAGGCCTACTGGGAAGATGTACCCTCAAGCGGAGGCTGGACGACCATCTTTCAGGTATGTTGTAGGGCTATCTTTCGTCTATACTCCTGCAGAGTGCAGGGGGTTGGACTAGATGACCTGCAAGGTCCCTTCCAACTCTAACATTCTATGATTCTATGACCCACCCAGCCATAACTCGACTCTCTGGCTCTTGAACTTAAATGACCCACATCACGAATGGGGGCAAACTGGGCAGGGCTCACTCATGGGGAATCAGTCACGGCCTGAGACTCAAACATCTGCAAGAGGATTCTTTAGGACCTTATACACAATTGAAAAATGACACGCCACACAAACCTTTGACACATTTAATGAAGTCCAACTCATTAAAAAATCCCACAAAGCACAGAAAACACAAAGTCTGATTTACCTGATACAAATAATAATCTCTTCCATTAGATATGATGACCTTTCCTTAGCTGAGTTTTGTTTTCGCCGATTTATTAAGAAACATTTAATCTAGGGTCACCAACTGCTTGGAGGGGAAAAAATGTGCTGTCGCTTTAACAGAGGCATTATGGGATGTTATTGATCTCTTCAGACGTCCATTTCCACACACTAAGCCTCTGGAAAAGAGGAAGGATATTTTTATCCCTTGAGGCCTGTTAGCAACCCTAATGCAGATACCTTACCAAATGAAGCAAGATGGGAAGAAAATTTTCTCACTCTGCTCCATAAAGGCACAGTCTCCAAGGAGAAATTCAAGCGGGGCTTGGAGGAATTAGATGCAGGCATTCATGGCCTACAATGTTCAACATCAAGTCAACGGATACCAGAAAATTTCCACAATACTGGATGTTGTTGTCAGGGAGTGTGTGTCTGACGCCCTAAGACCTTACTGAGTTGTTGAGTTGGGGGACAGAACCTATTCCTTTCAGCGCTTCCTTTCCTGAGAGCCAGTTTGGTGTAGTGGTTAAGTGTGCGGACTCTAATCTGGGAGAACCGGGTTTGAGTCCCCACTCCTCCACTTGCACCTGCTGATGTGACCTTGGGTCAGTCACAAGCTCTGGCACAGCTGTCCTTGAAAAAGAGCAGTTTGTGTCAGAGTTCTCTCAGCCCCACCCACCTCACAGGGTGTCTGTTGTGGGGAGGGGAAGGGAAAGGAGTTTGTAAGCCGCTCTGAGACTCCAAGTGAAGGGCGGGGTATAAATCCAATCTCTTCTCTTCTTCTTCTTCTCTTCTTAATGCCATTCTAGAACTGCTTGTCATCTAAAAATGTTTGTGAATTAAGGATAACAGCTGGTCCCACCATGTTTATGCCAGGAGCAGAGAGGCTGTAGATATCTGTTACTTACAACTTGTCTATTTCCTCACAGGATTTGGGAAAGTAAATGTTTTTGCCTGTTTTGCAGGTGTCAGAAAGAGTTAGGCCCGTACCACACGGGAGAAAAAAGAACGGCCAAAGCGCGGCTTTTTAGAGCCGCACCAAAAGAGACACGCGGCGGCGGGATCAGATAGATCCCCTGAGCCGCCGTGCAGTTCCTCCCCGGCACGATCAGATGCCGGGGGGAAGCCACTGAAGGGAGAGCGAGGCAGCCGAACTGCGCATGTGTGCGCATGCACAGTTCGGCCGGGAGCCTCGATTGCTCTAGAAGACGAGCGCCGGCGATCTCACGGCTGCACCGTTTCTGGTAAGTCCTGCTCTTTTGCAGGTTCTTTTTTGCACCGGGTTTTCCGGCTGAAGGGACGGATCGGGGACGGGTGCGCGCCACTTCCCAGATGTTTTGGTTCGACGCGCCCGTTTGCTGCGCCCCGATCCGTCCCTCTTCCGGGCCAAAACCTCCCGTGTGACCGGGGCCTTAGATTGGCAAATAACCTGAGGTAGCAAGTTTCCTTTGTGAAACTATTTTCTGAGCCTTTCTGAGCCTCCAACACCTGGGCGTCTGAAGAAGACCCTCCTCAGAACACGCTAAAGGAATGTTTCACCCTTGTATGAATTATCTGAAGAACATGAAAATCGGATCTGTGCCTCAAGCCACACGCAGAGCATTTATGAGGTTCCTCCCTTGTGTGGATTCCTCCAGGCTAAAGGAGACATGAGCCGATCTCCTTCCATCCTTGCTTTCTTCTCTGTGAGGTCTATTTGAGGGCTTCAAACATGGCTACCGCTCCTTCAAGGATTTTTAAAATTTTGTTCCTGGTTAGGGTAAGATTTCTGCGTAAATTCAAGCTTTCTACAAGAGTTTATATTGTTTCTATGCTTTATATCAGGGGTGTCAAACATGCGGCCCGGGAGCCAGATCAGGCCTCCGGAGGGCTCCTATCAGGCCCGCAGTGGAACTGGCTGTCTTCTCCTTCTTCTTCCAGTTCTGCTGCTGCTGCATCATTGTAGGTTTGCAGCTTACAGATACGCACCTGAACAGCATACTCAAGATTGCAACGGCATAGACATTTTGATGTAATAATTCAGAGCAAGGGGTGTCAGTCATCAGACACTGTTAAATAAACAAAATATTGCAAGAGTGCTGCTGTTTTAAGCATGTTTTTATTTTAAGGGGAAAAAACCCTTTGTGTTCGTGTCCTTTATAAAATTTATATCTTCACTACCTGGCATTACATTTTATGACACACAGGGCCCGGCCCAACAAGGTCTCATTTAAGTCAGACCTGGCCCTCATAACAAACGAGTTCGACACTCCTGTTTTATATGGTCTGAGGTTGATTTTTAGCTGCTTCAGAAGATTTCCGTGCTGAAGGAAACTCCATATTCTGAGCACTCAAAAGTTTCTTCCTCTGTGTGGGTTCTCTAACGCCACTGAAGACTGCTACTGTACATGCCAATAAAGGTAACTGGACTGGACTGCTACTGTTACTCAAACTCTTTCATAAGAACATAAGAGAAGCCAATGTTGGATTAGGCCAATCGGCCATTCAGTCCAACAATCTGTCACACAGTGGCCAAAAATACCAGGTGCCATCAGGAGGTCCACCAGTGGGGCCAGGACACCAGAAGGCCTTCGACTGTTGCCTCCCCCCAAGTATCAAGAATACAGAACATCACTTGCCCCAGACCGAGAGTTCCTATCTAGACCTTGTGGAAATTAGTCACTGATGGACCTCTGCTCCATAAGTTTATCCAGTTCCCTCTTGAAGCCGTCCATGCTTGTAGCCGCCGCCACCTCCTGTGGCAGTGAATGCCATGTGTTAATCACTCTTGGGGTGAAGAAATACTTCCTTTTATCTGCTTTAACCCGACTGCTCAGCAATTTCATTGAATACCCATGAATTCTTGTATTGTGAGAAATGAAGAAAAGTACTTCTTTCTCTACCTGCTCTATCCCATGCATAATCTTATAAACCTCGATCATGTCACCCCTCAGCCGTTGTTTCTCCAAGCTAAAGAGCCCCAAGCGCTTTAACTTTTCTTTGTCGGGAAAGTGTTCCAACCCTTTGATCATTCTAGTTGCCCTTTTCTGTACCTTTTCCGATGTTATAATATCCTTTTTGAGGTGTGGTGACCAGAATTGCATACGGTATTCCAAATGAGGTTGCACCATTGATTTATACAGGGGCATTATGATACTGGCTGATATGTTTTCAATTCCCTTCCTAATAATCCCCAGCATAGCATTGCCCTTTTTTATTGCAGTCACACGCTGTCTTGACCTTTGTTGTACATCCAGCAGTTTGGATTGCAGCTTGACCTTGGAAAGTTTTCCTACCCCACACAAGGGTGTCCTACTTACTTAGACTCCCATCTGTGGGTTGTCGGGTGCTATTGAAGATTGCCACTCAACCTGAATCTCTACACTTTGACCATTCAAAAGGTTTTTCTGTGTGTGGGTTTTTTGATGCACTTGAAGACTACCACCATTACTGAATTTCTTTCCACACTCTGAGCATTCAAAAGGTTTCTCCCCTGTGTGGATTCTTTGATGCCGTTGAAGATGGCCACTCTGACTGAATCTCTTTCCACATTCTGAGCATTCAAAGGGCTTCTCTGCTGTGTGGGTTCTCTGATGCTGTTGAAGATTGCCACTCTGACTGAATCTCTTTCCACATGCTGAGCATTCAAAAGGTTTCTCCCCTGTGTGGGTTCTTTGGTGCCGATGAAGAATGCCACTCCAACTGAATCTCTTTCCACACACTAAGCATTCAAAGGGTTTCTCCCCTGTGTGGGTTGTTTGATGCTGTAGAAGATCATTACTCCGACTGAATTTCTTTCTGCACTCTGAGCATTCAAAAGGTTTCTCCCCTGTGTGGGTTCTTTGGTGCCGATGAAGAATGCCACTCCAACTGAATCTCTTTCCACACTCTGAGCATTCAAAGGGCTTCTCTGCTGTGTGGGTTCTCTTATGCTGATGAAGATGGCTACTCTGATGGAATTTCTTTCCACACTCTGAGCATTCAAAAGGTTTCTCCCCCGTGTGGGTTCTTTGGTGCAGTTGAAGAGTGCCACTATGACTGAATCTCTTTCCACACACTGAGCATTCAAAGGGTTTCTCCCCTGTGTGGATTGTTTGATGCTGTAGAAGATAGTTACTGTGACTGAATTTCTTTCTGCACTCTGAGCATTCAAAAGGTTTCTCCCCTGAGTGGGTTCTCTGATGCCGTAGAAGATTGCCACTAAGACTGAATCTCTTTCCACACACTGAGCATTCAAAGGGTTTCTCCCCTGTGTGGGTTCTCTGATGCTGCAGAAGATCGTTACTGTGACTGAATTTCTTTCCACACTCTAAGCATTCAAAAGGTTTCTCCCACTTGTGCACAAGGAGCTGTGGTCTATTTCTGAAGTACTTTCCAGACTGAATGGATTTACTTGCCTTCATTATCCTATTCTTTGGAAAATGTACTTTACCCTTTCTTCCATCTCGCTTGTCAACCACATGGTCCCCTTTCTTTCTCTTAAGTCTGCTTCGATCCCTGACGTTTTCTTTCAAGTCTTCATTTTTAACTCTATCTGCCATTTGCTGATGAAGTTCCTCACCCTCCTCATTCCTCTGATCATCCTCTGCTGGAAAAAAACAGAGCAATCCTGTTAGCACCTGGGAGGGCTGGTAAGGTCCAAAGGCATCTATGTGACTGCAGTAGGAAAGCACTGACGGCCCTTTGGCCTCATCCAGCTTGACTGATCTGAACCACCCCTCCACCTTTCTCCAGAATATTTGGTATTTAAGGATACCTCACCCCCTCAAGAACCACAGCTGAGCTCTTGCCCAGGAGGAGTTTCTGAGACTCCAGATTTCAGGCCCCAAGAAGACCTCCCTCCCTCCTTACCCAGCGGGCTGTATTATTGTACCAAACCAAATGTTGCTCAGAACTGAATTAGAAAACCCCCGTGGCTATTCCTTGCCCATTCCCTTGACGTAACTGATGGATACTCACTCTCAGCCAGCTCATCTGGGAAGGAAATGTGCTCTTGGGATCCTCTTGAGGGAATCTTCAGCCTTTCTTTAGATGCAAGGCCGTT
This sequence comes from Gekko japonicus, assembly GCF_001447785.1. Lineage (NCBI taxonomy): Eukaryota > Metazoa > Chordata > Lepidosauria > Squamata > Gekkonidae > Gekko > Gekko japonicus. The sequence continues at coordinate 19,404 of NW_015177134.1, forward strand.
GTCGATCCCCACCGTCGTCTCTCTTCTACAGCTGCCTTCATTTGCAGAGAGACAAAGAGAAAGAAAGTGATCATTCTACTCAGTCTGGCCGCAACTCTCCAGGGTCTCAGGCAGAGGTCTTTCACATCACTGCCTACCTGATCCTTTTAACTGGAGATGCTGGGGATTGAATCTGGGACCTTCTGCATGCCAAGCAGACGCTCTGCCAGGGAGCCACAGTTATTTCCCAGGCAGTGGGAGAGATCTCAAAACTGTATATTGCAATTCAATATTTTGATTCATGCTTCATCACAATGGCAGCAATTCGCACCTTTGGCACCTATGAGAGATCCTTACCCAGAAAGGCCACATTCCCATAGTTCTCCAGCATGACTTCCCTGTACAGAGCTCTTTGTCCCGGATCCAGCAGGGCCCATTCTGCCTCAGTGAAATCGACGGACACCTCCTCAAAGGAAAAGGGACCCTGAAAGAAAAAGCAGATTCCCTCCTCAGAGATCTTGCCAGGCAGAGATTGCACACTGGAAGGGAGTAGACTGGGAAGGTACAGGATGCATGGCTTGGCCCGGGTGAAGGGAATGGGGTTCAGAGCCTCTCTCGCCCGGACACCTTGTAGACACTGCAGGAGCAAAAGCCCCCTTGAGAAAGGAAGCCCAGGCTGTCCTCTGCTCAAATCCCCTACCTGGACTGGACGTGCAAAAGCCGTTTCCGCACCTCTGAAAACATGACGGCTCAACAGCATCTCTCCACTGCCTGTTAGTGAGACAAAAGCAGGAAGGAAGGGCGTTTTCCATGACTTTCTATTCCACTTGCTTGTCTGTTCCCTGTTTCATGCACCCCATTCCCAGGGATGTGATACCTCACCCAACACATTTTTAAACACTTTTTACTAAATTCTGAGAGAGGCAGAAGAGAAGCACCAGGTACCTATGAGCCTCAAGGATTATACATGCTGCCAACATGCTGAGGGACCGCCTTTCTCCATATGTTCCCCCAAGAGCACTACAGCTGGGGGCCCAAAATTTGTTAGTCATCCCGGGCCCCAAGGACATCAAATTAGCAGCTACTAGGGTCAGGGCTTTTTTGGTGGCGGCTCCTACCTGGTGGAATGAGCTCCCAGGGGAGATCCGGGCCCTGCAGGACCTTATGCAGTTCCGCAGGGCCTGCAAGACGGAGCTCTTCCGCCAGGCCTTTGAGTAGGAGCCGCCGCCCTTACTATACCACCACCGCCCTGAGGAAACATCTTAATATAGAAGAAGCCCTAAGCCATGGGAAGTACCACTCGGAACTTCGGACCTACGATCTGCCATCTTTGGATTTATGGAAGTTATTGAGCACCATGTTTTAACTGAGGGTGTTTTATGATGTATTATATGTTTTATATTATTATGTATATTATGTTTTTATTATGGCAAGGTTCTGCCTTGCCTCTGTAAGCCGCCCTGAGCCCACCTGGGGAGGGCGGGGTATAAATGTGAAAAATAAATAAATAAATTTTGAAAGATCTGTGTCACTATGATTGTCACAGCATACCTTCGGGACCGTCTCTCCCCATATGAGCCGGGCCTGCAAGATGGAACTCTTCCGCCGGGCTTTCGGCTGAGGCAACAGACGTCCCCCCCCCAGCCCCCTCCACCTGTAGCCTGGGTCCTTGGGATCCTAGATTTTAAAGATCGTATAACAAAAACTGATTTAACATCATCAACCACTGAAGCATCGGACTTTTATCAGGCTGGTATGGCACCTATGACTTACGTGTTGTTACGTTATATATTTTTACATTGTGTTTTAAAATGGTTTTTAATTGTATTGCACTTTGACTGTTGGAAACCCCCCTGAGCCTGTCAAGGGGAGGGCGGGATACAAATCCAATAAATAAATAAATTGGCCCAGACATCACTTGAGTTCATCTGGAAACTCAAGGGCCATATGAATGAGTTTTCAGAGTGTCTCTTGGCATGCTGACTTCACAACATGGTTTTCAGCCAGATGCAACGTCAACATGATGTCACATCTTCCCCAAGTCCCTCCCCAAAGTTCCTGGGGGGGGGGTTCCAGCCTCACCCCCATTCCAGCATCCTGTTTCCCACAGCAGCCCGCCAGATGTCCCTATAAGCACGGGCGCAGAAGCCAAATTTTTCTATTACTATTGGCCCCCAGAAAGTGTTTTTCAGGGCTCTGCTGCCCCAGAAAATGGTGTCTCCCTTTATTCACTGGGTTGAATACCTCTGCCAAGATTTGTCTACTTTCTGGAGGGACGGTGAGTCATGAATATTTTAATGAATGGGAGGAATTGCCTTCCATGAATTGATCTAATCCCCTTTGAGAGGCATCACAATCAGTGGACATTGAGTTCTGCAAATTAACTGTTGTCTGAAGCAGAGGTCCCCCCCCCCCCCCACCTGAACTCTCTACCCATCACATTCATCTGGTGCCCCAATCGCATCCAGGCACAAAGATTCCTTACCCAAGGAGAGGGCATCTTGGGCATGCTCCTGGGCCTGCACCCTCTGCCCTTGCTCAAAGGAAGCTCCTTCCTTCTCAGGGAATATCCTTTCTATTTTCAGGGATGTTTCCCACATCTGAAAAAGCAGGAAGAGAGATGGGTAAGAGATGGAATGGAAAAGAGACTAAGGAATGGATCCTGCCCCTGTAAAACCTCCCACTTTGACAAATATCTCTCAGGGACATTTTAGGATAAGGCCGGATATCGCTGCTTGAATTGGACATCCCCCTCACCTGTTCTGCCTGCCTCTTCTCCTCTGCCTGACTCAGGAGGAAACCTTCGGCCAGGGCCACCGCCTGGGAACTGGTCTCCGGCCCACATCCTCTGACCCAGCCCTGCATTTCCTGGGGCAGGATGGTCAGGAACTGCTCCAGGATCACCAGGTCCAGCATCTGCTTCTTGGTGTGCCTCTCTGGCTCCAGCCAGTGGCTGCAAAGTCCATGGAGCCGGCTGCAGACCTCTCGGGGCCCATTGGCCTCCTGGTAGCGGAACTGCCGGAAGCGCAGGCCATGTACGTCTGAGGTCATGGTGTCCTTAGCCAGGGTCTCTGGCACAACTCCTTCCCTGAATTCAACACCACTCCCAGCTGGGTGGAGAAGGGGGCCTTTGCTTGGTGTCTTGCCAGTTCCAGGTCCTCCTGGGTCCTGATCTTCCATCTCCTTCCCCTTCTGTTGAGATGCCTTTATTCACTTGGCTGTGAAGAGAGGCTTGTCTCTGGGGGGAAGGAGAGACACAGACAGTGACATGTCACAAGGAAAAATGAGAATGGAGATACAACACCAAACATCACAAACCTTCATGTGCTCAGGGGACACGTGAGAATTGCCCCAGCAGATCAGAACGAAAGTGCTTCGTGTTGTTGGTAGACTGGGTTTAATATTATTTTGCTCTATTACATATGAAAATATCTTAGATATGCTGCCTTGTTTTTTTTGGGAAAGCGAAGTGTCTCTGTTTGACTTTTTAGAGATGTTACAAGCTTAACCTCTCCGTCCTTTGGCTCAGTCTGTCCTAGGGGCTAATTCTGGAGGTAAACCAGAGCCCCCAAAGGACAAGAGGGACTGGTGACGCCTTTACCATTCCATGCATCCCTTGAGTAGGCCTGAAGTGTCGGGCAAGAACTCTGTTCAAGCACCCACCTGAGGGGGCCCAGCTCACCCAGACAGAAGGGCCGTTTCCCAGAGTCCATCCTGTTTTTTGGTAACAAGCCTAAGCCCAGCCCTTGAACAACTCTGGATGGCTACTAAGTGTCTCAGGAGATACGGACACCCAAAGCTGCAACGGTGTCCTGTCGGTGTTGAACAAATGTAAACTTGGCACTGGCACAGAATGGGACTCTACCGGGGGTGTGGTTTGCGTGTGGAATGGAGCCGAGTCGACTTCCTGAAGCCTCTCCCGGGTAGGGCTCAAGGGCTGCTGGGAGGAAGAGGAGCAAGGACGTGGCGGGGCCCTCTGCAGGGGGCAGGAACTGGGGGAGGCAAGAAACTCTGCTGAGAACTTCCTGGAAATTGGGGGGCGGAGCCTGGGGAGGGAAGGGCATAACGGCACAGAGCCCGCCCTCCAAAACAGCCACTTTCTGCCCTCGAATTGATCTCTGGAGTCTGGAATAAAACCGGCGGCTAACAGGGTTGTCAGCCTCCAGGCGGGACCTGGAGTTCTCCCAGAATTGCAACTGACTTCCAGCTGGCAGAGATCAGTTCCCCTGGAGAAAAGGGCTGCATCTGGGGGAGGTCTCTGTGGCCTGGTTCCCAAATGAGGCCCCTCCCCGGCCACAAACCGGGCCTTTCCCAGAATAGAGGAGGGGCCCTGGCCTCGACAGCCCCAGCTGAGCCTGATCTCGTCAGATCTCAGAGGCTAAGCAGGGCTGATGCAGAGTCAGGCAGTGGCAAGCCACTCCCCCAAGGTCTCTCGCCTGGGAAACCCCACAGGGCCGCCATGCTGACGTCGCTTCCCTCCCCAAACCTCGCCCTCCCAAGCTGAGCCTGATCTCATCAGATCTCAGAGGCTAAGCAGGGCTGATGCAGAGTCAGGCAGTGGCAAGCCACCCCGCCCAAGGTCTCTCGCCTGGGAAACCCCACAGAGCCGCCATGCTGACGTCGCTTCCCTCCCCAAACCTCCCCCTCCCAAGGCCCCACCCCCAAATCTCCAGGAATGTCCCAACTTGGAGCTGGCAACCCTCAGGGGGAAATGTATCTCTGTAGCTGGGAGACCCCTCATGATTCCAGGAGGTCACCAGGCCCCACCTGGAGGTTGGGAACCCTAGAAGGGGAGAAGAAAACAGGAAAAGGGAAGAGGCTGGGGGGGGCTTTTGGGAAAGAGGAACTAGTGGGGGGTGGAAATGAGGAGGAGGGAGGAGGAGATTTGATTTATACCCTGCCCTTCACTACCCGAAGGCATCTCAGAGCGGCTGACAAACTCCTCTCCCTCCCCCTCCCCACAACAGACACCTTGTGAGGTAGGTGGGGCTGAGAGAGCTCTTGACAGAAACTGCTCTTTTTCAAGAACAGCTCTGCCAGTTCTCCCAGATTAGAGTCCGCGCACTTAACCACTGCACCAAACTGCCTCCCACAAATCCTTGCACTTAATCCTTGCACTTAACCACTACACTAGGTATGTCCAACAGGTAGATCGCGATCTACCAGTAGATCGCGGAGAGGTCAGAGGTAGATCACCAGTCCCACTTGGTCTCACTAATGGTCTCACTAATGAGCAAGAGCGAAGTTTTAAAGATTGCGCAAG
>NW_015177134.1:24932-26131 GCF_001447785.1 Gekko japonicus
CTTCCCCTCCACACAACAGACACCCTGTGAGGCAGGTGGGGCTGAGAGAGCTCTTTGCAGAAACTGCTCTTTTTCAAGAACAGCTCTGTCAGGACTATGGCTAAGCCCAAGGCCATCCAGCCAGGTGCAAGTGGAGGAGTGGGGGAATCAAACCCAGTTCTCCCAGATTAGAGTCCGCGCACTTAACCACTGCACCAAACTGCCTCCCACAAGTCCTTGCACGTTCCCACTTGTAATCTTGTAAACCTTTGTCATGGCTCCCTTGGCTTGCCTTTTTTCTAGGCTAAACAGCCCAGAGCTTTTTAACCGACCTTCACAGGGCAGGTGCTGGAGCCCCCTGATCATTTTGGTCGCTCTTTTTCCTCACCTTCCACACTTCCCAGAGTGAACTTCTCTCCTGTTGGCCTCCGAGCATTCATCTCCTGGGTGTGCTCTCCTACCCACGCAGGCCTCCCCCCTCCCCCCAAAAAAAAAGTGCCTGAGCGTCGTCCAGGAGGCACAGAACTCCGAGAGTTGGGTAAAGAGGCGGAATCACAGACAAGAGATGAGGAAATCTGGTTTTCCGGCAGCTTCTTGTACTGAAACGCATCGGGTCAAGTCCATTGGCCGTCGTGCGTAAGATTTTGGTATTTTTACATGAGGCGTGATTGGGCCCTTATATGTTTTTAAATTCTTTGCTAATAAATACATGTATCTTTTTATATTAAACACATTAAGTTCTTATTGCTGGCCCTCCGTTCTGTTTGACTTAACTCTTTAGGTTCTCTTTAGGTTCTGGTTCCCCCGTTTCAGGGTTAAGTCCCCCCCCCTTTTTTTGTTCCCAGCTTCTTGTATTGCCCAGCCTCAAATTTAAGGTGCTCCTGGACTCTTGCTCTAGTCTACTGCTACGGACAGACCAATCCGGATATCCCTCTCGCTCTTTCGAGACAGTCCGAGAGCCAATGGTGTAGTGGTTAAGTTTGTGGACTCTAATCTGGGAGAACCGGGTTTGAGTCCCCACTCCTCCACTTGCACCTGCTGATGTGACCTTGGGTCAGTCACAAGCTCTGGCACAGCTGTCCTTGAAAAAGAGCAGTTTGTGTCAGAGTTCTCTCAGCCCCACCCACCCCACAGGGTGCCTGTTGTGGGGAGGGGAAGGGAAAGGAGTTTGTAAGCCGCTCTGAGACTCCAAGTGAAGGGCGGGGTATAAATCCAATCTC
>NW_015177134.1:26521-28442 GCF_001447785.1 Gekko japonicus
TGTGTAAAACAATTTAAAAAATAAATATTAAAAAAAAAAGATTGCGCAAGATCAGCCTGGATCAATACTTGACCTACATTTAATACACATAACTCTGAATAAAAGTTAAAGAAAGTTACTGAGACAGTTAAAGAAAGTTATAACTCAATAAAAAAATGTTCGCAGTTCTTTCTGGATCGTCCCTCTGTTTTGTTTTTGCTTATTTTGCTTACCAGTAAATGACAGAAGGTGCATTATAAATGCCCCCCCCCCGCAGTGGAACCCAACTTTAGTGGGGTAAAATCTAATTTGAAACTTTATTTTCATAGTGGTCGATCACTGGCACTTTTGGCCCGAAAAAATAGATCGATACCTGTTCGAAGCTGGACGTGCCTGCACTACACCAAACTGCCTCCCACAAGTCCTTGCACTTAATCCGCACACTTAACCACTGCACCAAACTGCCTCCCACAAGTCCTTGCACGTTCCCACTTGTAATCTTGTAAACCTTTGTCATGGCTCCCTTGGCTTGCCTTTTTTCTAGGCTAAACAGCCCAGAGCTTTTTAACCGACCTTCACAGGGCAGGTGCTGGGGCCCCCTGATCATTTTGGTCGCTCTTTTTCCTCACCTTCCACACCTCCAAGAGTGAACTTCTCTTCTCTTGGCCTCCGAGCATTTTTCTCCTGGGTATGCTCTCCTACCCACGCAGGCCTCCCCCCTCCAAAAAAAAAGTGCCTGAGCTTCGTCCAGGAGGCACAGAACTCTGAGAGTCGGAATCACAGACAAGAGATGAGGAAATCTGGTTTTCCGGCAGCTTCTTGTATTGAAACGCATCGGGTCAAGTCCATTGGTCCTTGTGCGTAAGATTTTGGTATTTTTACATGAGGCATGATTGGGCCCTTATATGTTTTTAAATTCTTTGCTAATAAATACATGTATCTTTTTATATTAAACACATTAAGTTTTTATTGCTGGCCTTCTGTTCTGTTTGACTTACCTCTTTAGGGTCTGGTTCCCCCGTTTCAGGGTTAAGTTCCCCCCCCTTTTTTGTTCCTAGCTTCTTGTATTGCCCAGCCTCAAATTTTGTTAGTCTTTAAAGTGCTCCTGGACTCTTGCTCTTTTCTACTGCTACGGGCAGACCAATCCGGATATCCCTCTCGCTCTTTCGAGACAGTCCGAGAGCCAATGGTGTAGTGGTTAAGTGTGTGGACTCTAATCTGGGAGAACCGGGTTTGATTCCCCACTCCTCCACTTGCACCTGCTGATGTGACCTTGGGTCAGTCACAAGCTCTGGCACAGCTGTCCTTGAAAAAGAGCAGTTTGTGTCAGAGTTCTCTCAGCCCCACCCACCCCACAGGGTGCCTGTTGTGGGGAGGGGAAGGGAAAGGAGTTTGTAAGCCGCTCTGAGACTCCAAGTGAAGGGCGGGGTATAAATCCAATCTCACTGGCCATGTTCCCTGTAAGCTGTGGAGTCTTGTGAGCAAAAATTCTACTTTGTGAGCTCCTGGCTTTACAGTTGTGAACAAGCGATTTGGCTACTGCATGAATTAGTTTGCTCTGGAGCCCTCCTTCCTGAGCGAAGACAAAAATCTGTGAGCCGGAGGCTGAAAAACTGTGAGCTAGCTCACACTATCTCAGCTTAGAGGGAGCACTGGTCCAAGCGCCCTTCGTCAAAGAAGGCAGTAAAAGCTCCAAGCTAGGGCAGCCAATTGTGGAGAAACGCGGGGTGTGTGTGTGTGTGTGTGTGTTTAACTATCAGGGCAGGGGAATGGTGTGTCTGGGAAAATGTTTCTAGGAAGAGACAAAAGTTGGGTTAGAACAGATAAAAGGAAGTACTTCTTCACCCAAAGAGTGATTAACACATGGAATTCAATGCCACAGGAGGTGGTGGTGGCTACAAGCCTGGACGGCTTCAAGAGGGAATTAGATAAGCATATGGAG
>NW_015177134.1:29336-29721 GCF_001447785.1 Gekko japonicus
CCCCGCCCCCTCTGATTCTTGCAGAGGAGGGTTCAAGGGGGTGACGAGGTTGCCCGCCTAGGGAGAGAAGAGAGGCGGTGGTGTAGTCGCGTCACTTCCTGCCAGATCCTCGCCTCTCCCCCCCCCCCACCGTGGAGAAGGGGGTCTCGGTGCTTGCAGCAGCCCCAAACGGTAGGATCGGGTGGGCTCTAAATGCAGGAGGGGGGGTTGTCCCTTCCCCCCCCAGGGCAGCGGTGGAGGAAAGGGGGGGGAGGGAATGCAGAGTTGCAAAAGGACCTTCAGTGGCTATTAGCCACAAGGTACAGATAGGGGCTCTGGGGCAAGTGATGCTCATGCTCTGTCTTCTTGGTGCTTGGGGGGGGGGCAGTGGGAGGGCTTCTAATGT
>NW_015177134.1:29856-37507 GCF_001447785.1 Gekko japonicus
GGGGTGAGCCGCATTTTGGGGGGCCGACTTTGCTTTTGAGTCGAGTGTGATCGAATCCTGGGTGGTGCCTGAGCCTCTCTTTTTCCTGCTTCCCTAAAATCATTTCGCAGGTGAATGAGACGTCAGGGTGATTTGCATTGTGGTCTGCAACACAGGAGAGGGCCATATGAATCTGTGCTGGAGAATTATTTTTTGCGAAGAAAGGGAAGGGGGGGGAAGACCGGGCAGAGGTGTGGGGAGGGAGGGGCACAAGCGCTCCCGCTAAACTGCGGGGTCTTGTGAGCAAAACATCCTACTTGGTGTGTTCCTGGCGTTTCAAGTTGTGAACGAGCGAGCGATTCGGCTGCTGCTGCATAAATTAGTTCGCTCTAGAGCTAAGCTCTATCCTGAGCGGAGACAAAAGTGTGTGAGCTGGAGGCTAAAAAAAGTGTGAGCTAGCTCGCACTCACTCAGCTTAGAGGGCACACTGGGGAGGGGGGCCTAAAAATGCATTCAGAGGTGGGGTGGATCCAAAAGCAGATTGTCCATAGATTGTGGACGGAGGAGGCAGGCAGGCATCCCCCCAGAGAACAAGGAAGAAACCCCCATCTTGAGTTGTGTGTTACCTGCCTCTAGTCGCTTCTGAGTTAGGGCGACTTACGGTGACTCAGTCCCATAGAGTTTAAGCTAGCAGTTAACGGAGGTGGGATTCAGGTGGGGGTAGCCGTGTTGGTCTGAAGCAAGAGAACAAAGTTTTGAGTCCAGCCTGGACAGTCCAGGGACACCTTTAAGACCAACCAGTCTAATTCCTGGTATAAGCTTTCCTGTGCATGCACACTTCTTCAGAGGCGGGATACCATTGCCTGCCTGGAGTTCTCCCATGTAACCCTGGCCTACCATGCTTAGCTTCTGAACTTGGGTTGGCCTGGGCCATCCAGGGCAGAGACAAACGGAGGCGGCTTGCCCTTCCCTGGTTCTTGGAAGATCCGTTGGTGCTCAGTTTGGTGTAGTGGTTAAGTGGCCCATCCAGTCAAACACTCTGTGTCACTCAGTGACCAAAAATACCAGGTGCCATCAGGAGGTCCAGCATTGGGGCCAGGACACTAGAAGCCCTCCCACTGTTGCCCCCCCCCCCAAGCACCAAGAATACAGAGCATCACTTGCCCCAGACCGAGAGTTCCTAAGAACACAAGAGAAGCCAATGTTGGATCAGGCCAATGGCCCATCCAGTCCAACGCTCTGTCACACAGTGGCCAAAAATACCAGGGGGCATCAGGAGGTCCAGCATTGGGGCCAGGACACTAGGAGCCCTCCCACTGTTGCCCCCCCCAAGCACCAAGAATACAATGCATCACTTGCCCCAGATTGAGAGTTCCTATCTATACCTTAAGAACACAAGAGAAGCCAATGTTGGATCAGGCCAATGGCCCATCCAGTCCAACACTCTGTCACACAGTGGCCAAAAATATCAGGTGCCATCAGGAGGTCTAGTAGTGGGGCCAGGACACTAGAAGCCCTCCCACTGTTGCCCCCCACCAGCACCAAGAATACAGTGCATCACCTGGCCCAGCCTGTGAGTTCCTACCTATACCTTGTGGCTAATAGCCACTGATGGACCTCTGCTCCATATGTTTATTTAATTTCCCTCTTGAATCCGTCCCTGCTTGTAGCCGCCACCACCTCCTGTGGCAGTGAATTCCATGTGTTAATCACTCTTTGGGTGAAGAAGTACTTCCTTTTATCTGTTCTAACCCGACCGCTCAGCAATTTCATGGAGTGCCCACGAGTTCTTGTATTGTGAGAAAGTGCGTGGACTCTAATCTGGGAGAACCAGGTTTGATTCCCCACTCCTCCACTTGCAGCTGCTGGATGACCTTGGGCAAGCCGTAGTTCTGATAAGAGCTGTCCTTGAAAGGGCAGTCCTCGAAAGAGCTCTCTCAGCCCCGCCTACCTCACAGGGTGTCTGTTGCGGAGAGGGGAAGGGAAAGGAGTTTGTAAACTGCTCTGAGACTCCCGAGTGAAGGGCGGGGGTATAAATCCAATCTCTCCTTCCCCTGATCTCCCGTCCAAATCTTGACCAGAGCCAACCCTACTTAGCTTCCGAGATCTGACAAGATCGGCCTAGCCTGGGCCACTCAGACGAGGAATGAATCCATGTCTTCTTCATGATGTGACCAAAGTACCCAAGCCTCGGGTTAGTTACTCTGGTGTCCATCCAGCCTCTCGCTTTGCTGGATGCAAAAGAGGCTAAGGTGGTCTGTTTTTGTGGCAGGCGTAAATAACTGGAGAACAATCGTCGGCATTGCAAGATTGGCCACTAGCTTCGGGATGACTGTGGGCCTTGCGATGCCAAAACGTGAAGGGAACATTTTGGTCCAAGTTATGTCCCAAAATCCACCCACCCCTTTCGTGGTGCTTGCGGTGGAAGCAAAGGCTGTGTGCCAGATTGGTGTAGTGGTTAAGTGCGCGGACTCTAATCTGCGTGATTCCCCACTCCTCCACTTGCACCTGGCTGGATGACCTTGGGCAAGCCATAGTTCTGACAAGAGCTGTCCTTGAAAAGGAGCAGTTTCTGTCAAGAGCTCTCTCAGCCCCACCCACCTCACAGGGTGTCTGTTGTGGGGAGGGGAAGGGAAAGGAGTTTGTAAGCTGCTCTGAGACACCCTCAGGTATTGACGGGCGGGGGGTATAAATCCAATCTCTTCTTCCTCTTCTTCTTCTCTTCTGTGTCGCAGGCATAATTCATCAGGAAATAAAGCCGGCAGGCTCAAAATCAGCCACCAGACTCAGGGGGATAGCGCGAGTTGCTGGGCTAACGGTGCAAGGAATTGGGATGTTTTTGCCCAGATTCTCGGAAGCAACCCCCGTTCAAACAAAACAAACGAACAAAAGTTTATTTCTACTGATCTCTGCCAGCTAGAAATCAGTTGTAATTCTGAGAGAGCTTCAGGTCCCGCTTGGAGGCTGACAACCCTGTTATACACGTTTTTTTCTAGACCCCAGAGATTAATTTGAGGGCAGAAAGTGGCTGCTTTGGGGGATGGAGTCTCTGCCATGATACTCCACCCTCCCCGGGCTCCAGCCCCAAATTCCCAGGGATTTCCCAACCCCGAGCTGGCAACCTTGTGCCTTCGGCAGAGTTTCTTACCTCCCCTGGCTCCTCTTCATTCCCAGAAGCCCTTGAGCCCTAACCGGGAGAGGCTTCAGGAAGTCCACTCAGCTCCGTTCCGCACGCAAACCACACCCCCGGCAGAGTCCCGTTCTGTGCCAGTGCAGGGTTTACATTTGTTCGACACCGACAGGGCACCGGTGCAGCTTTGGGTGGGCATATCTCCTGACACACTGAGTAGCCATCCAGAGTTGTTCAGGGGCTGGTCTTAGGCTTGTACCCAAAACAGGCCGGACTCTGGAAAATGGCCCTTCTGTCAGGGTGAGCTGCAGCCCCTCACATGGGTGCTTGGACAGAGTTCTGGTGTGACAGCTCTATTGAACAGAATCCTTCTTGTCGTTTTGGGGCTCTGGTTTACCTTAACAATTAGCCCCTAAGGCAGACTGAGCCAAAGGAAAGAGAGGTTAAGCTTGTAACATCTCTAAAAAGTCAAATAGAGACACTTCACTTTTCCCAAAAAACCAAGGCAGCATATCTAAAATACCTTCGTATGTAATAGAGAAAATTGATATTAAGCCCGGTCTATCAACCACATTTATGTTCTCATCTGCCAGGGCAATTCTCACATGTCCCCTGAGCCGATGAAAGTTTTTGATGTTCAGTGTTGTTATCTCCATTCCCATTTTTCCTTGTGACATGTTACTGTCTGTGTCTCTCCTTCCCCCCAGAGAGAAGCCTCTCTTCACAGCCAAGTGAATTCAGGCATCTTTCCACAGATAGAGGAGACTCAACGGAAGGGGCAGGAGATGGAAGAACAGGACCCAGGAGGACCTGGAACTGGCAAGACAGCAAGCAAAGGCCCCCTTCTCCTCCAAGCCAGGAGTGGTGTTGAATTCTGGGAAGGAGTTCTGCCAGAGACCCTGGCTCAGGACACCATGACCTCGGATATACATGGCCAGCACTTCCGGCAGTTCCGCTACCATGAGGCCGACAGGCCCCGAGAGGTCTGCAGCCGGCTCCATGGACTTTGCAGCCACTGGCTGGAGCCAGAGAGGCACACCAAGAAGCAGATGCTGGACCTGGTGATCCTGGAGCAGTTCCTGACCATCCTGCCCCAGGAAATGCAGGGCTGGGTCAGAGGATGTGGGCCGGAGACCAGTTCCCAGGCGGTGGACCTGGCCGAAGGCTTCCTCCTGAGTCAGGCAGAGGAGAAGCGGCAGGCAGAACAGGTGAGGGGATTCCCTCCAATATGTCCAAAACTCCAGAGCCAGTTTGGTATAGTGGTTAAGTGCGCGGACTCTAATCTGGGAGAACCGGGTTTGATTCCCCACTCCTCCACTTGCACCTGGCTGGATGACCTTGGGCAAGCCATAGTTCTGATCAGAGCTGTTCTTGAAAAAGAGCAGTTTCTGTCAGAGCTCTCTCAGCCCCACCTACCTCACAGGGTGTCTGCTGTGCGGAGGGGAAGGGAAAGGAGTTTGTAAGCCGCTCTGAGACGCCTTTGGGGAGTGAAGGTCGGGGTATAAATCCAATCTCTTCTTCTTCTTCCATAATTTCAAATCCACAGTAAGGTGAGGCAACAGTTCACAAAATATATAAACTGGCTTAGAGCTCTGTAATCATTATGACTGAAAATGCAGACCTGTAAATTATGGTTGAAATTATGGAGTTCTGCTTATAAGGAATTTTGACATTGTTGGTTGTTTTAGAAGAAGGTTTCTCCTCGAAACATGGATATTACCTAGAAAACACATCAGATTTAAAAAGGGAAGATTCCTATTTGTTATTAATGGCCTCTAATACATAATAAGAATGTATGCATAAAGAGTATTAGAAGGAAGAAGCATGCTTCTTGGGTTTTGAGAACATTATATGTTGGACAAAATTTCTGTTGAAATTCTACTGTAATATTTTGAGTGTATAATCATAAGTATATGTTATGATGGTCCATTTAATTTTTTTACTATTATTTTATAATTTTCCAAATATTCCACGACAAAATGCTGAAAGCGTATCTTAATTTCAAGAGAATCTTCCATCCATTAACATCTAACTATACACCTTAATTCATAATGGATTACTTAATATTTTTAAAGATGTTACCAATCCACTTATATACATTTGCCAACAATTTTTCAAATATTTCTTCCTGTTTCCCTTACAGCAATATTATTAGCTTATCCATTTCGCCGTTTCTAGTAATTTCTGCACAAGTTCTTCCCTTAATGGTATTTTTTTCTACTTTCCAATATTTGAATTGTTGTAGTGCTACTGCAATCACAGGATATATTGTTGGTGTTTGGTGTAGTGGTTAAGTGCGCAGACTCTAATCTAGGAGAACCGGGTTTGATTCTCCACTCCTCCACTTGCACCTGACTGGATGACCTTGGGCAAGCCGTAGTTCTGATAAGAGCTGTTCTTGAAAAAGAGCCGTTTCTGTCAGAGCTCTCTCTGCCCCACCTACCTCACTCTACCCCACGCCAGTTTGGTGCAGTGGTTAAGTGTGTGGCCTCTAATCTGGGAGAACTGAGTTTGATTCCCCACTCCTCCACTTGCACCTGGCTGGATGACCTTGGGCAAGCCGTAGTCCTGATAAGAGCTGTTCTTAAAAGGGCAGTTCTCGGAACAGCTCTCTCAGCCCCACCTACCTCACAGGGTGTCTGTTGTGGGGAGGGGAAGGGAAAGGAGTTTGTAAGCCGCTCTGAGACTCCCTTGGGTAGTAAAGGGCGGGGTATAAATCCAATCTTCTCCTCCTCCTCTTAAGTTTTGGTTACTGTGGCTGGTCTATTTGATATATTTGCTAGACAATCTTAGCATCTCCTGGCTATACCACACTAACCGTCGTACGTTAATTAATTAATTAATTTCCCTCCCTGCTTTTTCAGAAGTGGGGAACACCCCTGAAGATAGATGCAACATTCCTTCAGGCGGAAGGAGCTTCCTTGGAGCAAGAGGAGAGAGGGCAGGTCCAGGAACGTGCCCAAGATGCCCTCTCCTGTGGTAAGGACTCCTTGTGCCTGGTTGGGTCACCCAGTGTATTTGATGGGCAGAGAGTTCAGGTCTGGGTGAAAGATTAAACACTTCTTCACACAGGAAAGAGTTCATTTTGCAGAACTCAGTGTCCACTAATTAAACAAATTTATGAAAAGCATTTCCTCACGTCAATCAAAATATTCATATCTCATCCTCCTTCCATAAGGTAGCCGTATCTTGGCAGAGCTATTCAACCCGGTGAATAAAGGGAGCCCCCACCTTTCTGTGGACCAAGAATATTGGGAAAAATTGGCTTCTGTGCCTGTGCTTTTAGGAGCATCTGGCGGATAGCTGCGGGAAACGGGATGCTGGAACAGGGATGGAAGGCTACGGACTGGCAACCCCCCCTCCCGAACTTTGGGGAGAAATTTTGGGAAGGGTATGGAAAAGATGTGGTGTCATGTTGATGTTGCGTCTGGCTGAAAACCTGGTTGTGAAGTCAGCATGCCAAGAGAGATTCTGACAACTCATTCACATGACCCTCGAGTCTCCGGATGTTCTCAAGTCACACCTGAGCCGAATGTGACGGCGAGGTGTCATGCGATGTCAGTTCCGTCTACATCTTTTCCTCCCCCCGGCCTTGACACAGGTCTGACAGAAGTCTGAAATGCGTTGGCAGCCTCTGTAATCCCTGAGCTCATGGGTACCTGGTGCTTCTCTTCTGCCTCTCTCAGAGTTCAGTAAAAAGTGTTTAAAAATGTGTTGAGTGTACAAAGGGTGAGGTTTCACACCACTTGGAAGAAGGTGCATGAAGCAGGGAACAAACAAGGAATAGAAAGTCCTGGAAAACACCCTTCCTTCCTCTTTTGTCTCCCTAACAGGCAGTGGAGAGATGCTGTTGAGTCGTGGTCTTTTCAGAGGGGTGGAAACGGCTGCTGCCCCTCCAGTCCAGGTAGGGGATTTGAGCAGGGAACAGCCTGGACTTCCTCTTCCTTTCTCGGGGGGGGGGCTTTCGCTCTTGCGGTTTGTGCAAGGTGTCAGAGCGAGCGAGGCTTTGGACGACACTCCCTTTCCCCATGCTAAGCCATACATCCTGAACCCTCCCAGAGTACTCCCTCTATGCTGTGGAGTCTTGTGAGCAAAAATTCTACTTTGTGAGCAACTGGCATTAAAATTGTGAGCAAGCAATTTGGCTGCTGCATAAATCGGTTTGCTCTGGAGCCATCCCTTCTTTAGCGTAGACAAAAATGTGTGAGCCGGAGGCTAAAAAACTGTGAGCTAGCTCACGCTAACTCCGCTTAGAGGGAACTCTGCTCCCTTCCAGTCTGCAATCTCTGCCTGGCATGATCTCTGATGAGGGAATCTGTTTGTTCTTTCAGTCTCCGTTTTCCTTTGAGGAGGTGGCCGTGTATTTCACCCCGTCAGAGTGGTCCCTGCTGGATCTGGACCAAAGAGCTCTCTACCGGGAAGTCATGCTGGAGAACTATTGGAGCGTGGCCTCTTTGGGTAAGGATCTTTCATAGGTACAGCCATTGTGGTGACACATATATCTCAATATTGAAAAGCAATACAGCTTTTTGACTCCATTCC
>NW_015177134.1:37650-43713 GCF_001447785.1 Gekko japonicus
AATTTTTACTCTTTTTTAAAAAAATTGTCCTTACACATATAAGAATTATCACTCTCTCTCTCTTTGTGAAAGAAGCCAGAATTATAAGGGAGACTGTGGTGGAGACAGACAACAGCCTTGCTTCCAAAGAAAGGTTGGAGAGTTCCTCAAGAGGATCTCAAGAGAGGATTTCCTTCCCAGGTGAGCTGGCTGAGAGAGGGGATCCTCCATGGTTATGTCAAGGGAATGGGAAAGGAATACCCATGGGACTTTTCTGCTTCACTTCTAAACGACTCATAGTTTGGTAGTTTGGGCAAGGCAGGAGGGAGGCCTTCTGGGGCCCCTGATCTGGAGGTTTGGAAGCTCCTTCTGGGGAAGAGTTCAGCTGTGGCTCTTGAAAGAAGAAGAAGAGATGGGATTTATACCCCGCCCTTTACTACCCGAAGGTGTCTCAAAGCGGCTTACAAACTCCTTTCCCTTCCCTACCTCACCCAGTGAGGTAGGTGTGCCCAAGAGAGCTCTTGACAGAAACTGCTCTTTTTCAAGAACAGCTCTTATTAGAACTACGGCTTGCCCAAGGTCATCCAGCCAGGTGCAAGTAGAGGAGTGGGGAATCAAACCCGGTTCTCCCAGATTAGAGTCTGCACACTTAACCACTACACCAAACTAGCCGTGGTATCCTTAAACCCTGGATACTCTCGGGAAAGGTGGGAGTTTAGTTAAGTTCAGCAAAGCTGAACGAGGCTAACAGGCCATCATTCATTTCCTACGGCAGCCTTTGGACCTCACCTCCCAGGTGCTAATGCCGTTTCTCTCTTTATTCCAGCAAAGGATGATCTGAGGAACAAGGAGGCTGAGGAACTTCATCCACAATTTCCAGACAGAGTTAATAATGAAGGCTTGACAGGAAACATCAGGAATCAAGGCAGACCTAAGAGAAAGAACAACAGCCATTTGGTAGAGAAGAGAGATGGAATGATGTATAATGTACATTTTACAAAGCACAATATAACAAAGGCAAGTATACCCATTCAGCATGGAAAGTACTTTAAATATACATCACGGTTTCTTGAGAACCGACAAATACGAAGAGGAGAGAAACCTCTTGAATACTCAAAGAAATTCAGTTCAAATGGCAGTTTTCAGCATCATAAAAGAACCCACACAAGGGAGAAACCTTTTGAATGCACAGAGTGTGGAAAGAGATTCAGTCGCAGTAGGGATCTGCAACACCATAAAAGAACCCACACAGGGAAGAAACTTTTTGACTGCTCAGAGTGTGGAAAGAGATTCAGTTGCGGTAGAGATCTGCAAGATCATGAAAGAACCCACACAGGTGAGAAACCTTTTGAATGCTCAGAGTGTGGAAAGAGATTCAGTCGCAGTAGGGATTTGCAATATCATAAAAGAACCCACACAGGGGAGAAACCTTTTGAATGCTCAGAGTGTGGAAAGAGATTCTGTTACAGTGGCATTTTTCGTGTGCATAAAAGAACCCACACAGGGGAGAAACCATTTCAATGTTCGCAGTGTGGAAAGAGATTCATTACGACTGGCAATCTTCAACGGCATCAGAGAACCCACACAACAGAGAAACCCTTTGAATGCTCAGAGTGTGGAAAGAGATGCAGATCAAATGCCAATCTGCAGTCTCATCAAAGAACCCACACAGGGGAGAAACTGTTGGAATGCCCAGTATGTGGAAAGAAATACAGTTCGAGTGGTGGTCTTCAATATCATCAAAGAACCCACACAGGGGAGAGACCCTTTGAATGCTGAGAGTGTGGAAATACATTCAGTCAGAGTAACCATCTTCAAATGCATAAAAGAACCCATACAAGGAAGATACCTTTTGAATATCCTTCCAATTCGGTGTCATCTGCAAAAATAATGAGTAGCTCCTCTACACCCTCATTCATATCATTTATTTTGTCCCCATTCATGATGTGGGTCTCTTAAGTTCAAGAGCCAGAGTGTTGAGTTATGACTGGGTGGATCTGGGTTCACCTTCCCAGTAGGCCTGGAAGCTCTTTGGACGCTCTTTCGCCAATCACATTTTCAGGCTAACATACCTGTAGGGATTAAGTCGGGGGGGGGGGCTTCTTGAAAAAGATGATGTCTTTGATAGGTGCAGAAATCTCAGGACTTCTGTGTTTATTTATTACTAGATGGGAACTTAATTTTGGGGAGGGGGAGAGGAAGAGTGCCCGTAGGTGAGAGAGTGCCGAGCCAGAGTCCCCTCCTGGCACTTTTAAGAGCAACAGAGTTTTATTCAAGGCGTGGGCTTTCACCTGTCTCCATCAGCTCCCTCTGGCTGCTCTCGGGGAGAGGTGGATATCTATCGGTTTCTTGATGTAAATCCGAAAAGTGGCTTTGCTTCTTTTCTGATGGGGGTGGGGGGGAGAGGCTGAGTAAACGCTTTACAGCCATTCTCCCATTTTTGTCGCTCATATGTGAGAAATGGAAAGGCAGTTCTTAAATGCATATGCATCACATATTGGATGGGTGAAAGACAAGAGGGTCTGTTTGAGACATGCTTGGGCTGCGTTCCTGTAAAAGGGAATCAGGTAGATATGCCTTTGGCTGAGCGCAACGTGACAAAATTCTCCCTTGATTCCTTCACATGTCCCTTTACATTTAAAAAAAAGCTGTAGGCAAATAGAATCATAGAGTTGGAAGGGGCCATACAGACCATCTAGTCCAATGACCATTTGGAAGCTATACCGTCAGCACTTATCAATACTTATCAGCAGGGGTCATTTCCTGCAGGAGCGGAGCTCTGGCAGTAAGGAGCCCAGGGGACGGGCACATGCACCTGGCCCCACCCCCTGCTCCCAAACACTGGTATGTCAGAAATAGCAACCTCTGACTGATGTATGAGTGCTTGGCAGCCTGCCATCTTCCAACAGGCCTGCCAGCCAAGAATCATGGTTCATTGTCGAGGTTGTCTAAATGCTGACTTGGATCTGCACCATATATTATTAAATAATAACAGCAAATCAGACAATCAACAACTTCTCCTAGAATCTGAGGGCAATGTTGTTATTTTTTTTAAAAAAAGAACCTTCAGAAACTTGACAAACAATAAATATCTGATGGTTTGATTTATACTGCTCAAGTGAAAGGTGTTGGCTGTATAGTTGGGATAAATTGTCACTGGTTCATGCTACATGAGCAGTTCCCACAACAAAAGCATGACCTGAGCATGCGGGACCAGCCTCTCTGACCAATATTCATCCAGCCTCTTCTTGAAAGCCGCCAGTGAAGGGGAGCTTACCACCTCCCTAGAATCAACACAGCAGAGAGGGGGGGGTTACCTGTGGTTGCTGACCTCAGGGTGGATCCTGAAATTCTCCAGAATTACAAGATCGTTTTTATTGGTCATAGATTTTGCAGAAGAAAGAAGGGGACAGATCAAGGAATGACGTAGCAAAGAGTAACGAGAGCAACAAAAAAGAGTCAGGTTCATTGTAGAGACAGGTACAGACTCTCTCTTTATAAGAATGCCCTTATATCTGCCTGTCAAAACAGCCAAAGGGAAGAGATTGAACCTGGCGAGCGTGAAAGCTCTACAGTGTGAGGGGTTAACCAAATTAGAAGAGTACTGGGCCGTAGAATCTTCTGCAGGCAGAATTACAAATGAAATTTGACTTGATTCTGTTTCTACTTATAATGTATAAACCATTCTTAAAATATAGTTTAAAAGAATTCAGTCTGGGATATTTAACGGGTTATGGTAATACTCCTCTAGGGAACTAATTTATGCTCGCTCATGTCCTTGATGCTGGTGGTTCCTTTGTCTCATGAGCTTGAATTTTTGCTCAGGGCATTCCAGGGGTTAGAAGGAGCATTGGTCAGTGGATGTGCGTTAAACTGGTTGAAATCACACTTCCTCGATCAGGCCCCAAGGGTTGCTGTTGCAGATCTTCTGGGGGCCCACAGAGCGCAAACCCATTCCCTATGCTTTTCAGCTTTTCATCTCTATGTAAAGCCCTTCAACTAAATCATTTGTAGTTTGGAGGTTGGTTGTCATCGATATGAGGCCACGGTGGCTCAGAGGTTAAGATGCTGAGCTGCAGACTGGAAAGTCAGTAGTTCGGCTGTTCGAGACCCAAGTGTCTTGTGACAGAGTGAGCTCCTGTCTCTGGCCCCAGCTCCTGCCAACCTAGCAGTTCGAAAGCAAGAAATTGCAAGTAGATAAATAGGTACCGCTTCTGTGGGAAGGTAACAGTGTTCCCTGCACCTCGGTGTTTAGTCATGCCGGTCACATGACCACGGAGAAGTCTTTGGCTTGGAAACAGAGATGAGCACCACCCCCTAGAGTTGGATTTGACTGGCTTTTGAGCAAGGGAAACCTTTACCTTGTCATCAATATGCAGAGGATATGCAGCTCTATATATCCTTATCCGACTGTCTTGTAATCTGGTAGAGGTCCTGAAATTGCTGCCTGGCTGCTGTAGTTAACTGGTTAAAAGTGAACAGAATGAAACTAAAGCATCAAAAGGCTGAGGTCATGCTGAAGAGCGCTGAAGAGATCCTGAAGAGCGCTGCACTCTCCACTTTCGATGGCGTTCCGCTGACCATCACTAACTCAGTGAGGAGCCTTGAGGTTACACAAGATCCATCGTTGTTGCTGAAAAAGCAAGTTAGTGCAGCTCCACAAAACGCTTTCTTCTAGCGCAGGCTGGCCCTGAAGATGGCCTCCTATCTTGATACGGCTGATCTGTCCATCAGGACTCATGTTATGATGTCATCGAGACTGGACTATTGTATCGCGCTCTATATTGGTCTCCCTTAGAATTAGGAGCTAGACAGAGCTTACAGACAGAGCAGTTATTCTCATTCTTCACCCCCTTTAAAGTTGTCTATGCATATGAAGGGGCCCCTCTGCCCACGGTAGCCACGGAGGTGAAGGGCCCAGTGGACTTACAAACCTGGCAAGCTGAATTAAATCAACAGTGGACTGGAATTCACCAGACTCTAACCAAAGCAAAAGAGGATTACAAAATCCAGGCTGACAAGGGGCGAGCTCCTGAATGAGACCTCCGGCCTGGGGGTTCTGTGTACACTTCCACAAAAAACCTGAGGGGGTCTGCAGCCTGGAAAGAAGTTGGGGTGGAAATAATCTGGGTCCGTTCAAGGTGGTGAGAGTTCTAAACAAAGTGGCTGTGGTATTTTATTTCATATACATACATAAATACAAATTAATAAATACAAATTACGGGAAATCCGTTTGTATTGTTATTTAACCTAGTTATTGACCTCATACTGTAACCACAACATTTCTTTTATCCACCTTATCATTTTCATATATACCTTTTGCTTACAATTGAGTATATAGTTCTTTTGCCTTTTATTTTGGTTATATGTCTGAAAGTTTTAAGTATTATACTCTTCTGTCCATTCATAAAATCCTGACCATGTGTCCTCAAAGGTTTCTTTATTATATCCTCTGAAGATTGAAGTTAAATTGTCCATCTCTGCTGTTTTCAATATTTTATGTATAATTTCTTCCTTTGAGGGAACTTCATTTCTTCTCCAGTACTTGGCATATACTATATGTATGATAAAAGTCTTTTTTTTTATATTTCTCCAGTACTATATTCAATAAAAACAGTTCTGGTATAAAAGGTACAGTAGCTTTCAATGCTTTTTGTAACAACTCATGTATCCCAAACCAATACTTCTTAACTTTATCACATGTCCACCACATATTTAAAAAAGAACCAACATTTTTTTGACATTTCCAACAATCATTTCCTGAACGTGGATGGGGAGCTACACCAGGAGGCAGAAGAAATTTTGGACTCCAAACTGCAATGTGGCCACCTTATAGTATTTGATTAAGTGAAAAGATTTTGACCCCAGTCGCAATGAATGGGTGCGAGAGGAACATATCAAAGCTCCAGAGTTAGTGTGCGCCTTCCATAAGTGCTTTCCCCAGAAACCGGGATGATGAGGGCTTGGGGGGGGGGGCAGTTTGGGTTTAGTTTGCCATGATATTCTCTGTTCTGTGTAATGCTTTCACTTTTCGGCGGGGGGGGGGGATTTGTGTGGGAATTGGCTTTGCTAGATGCCTGTAAT
>NW_015177134.1:44060-46197 GCF_001447785.1 Gekko japonicus
AATATTCATAAGTTCTGAGACGAGTTGGCTTGTACCTGTCACGACTGCATAGCTCAATAAATCTTTTCACCCAAGGAGTGTTGTTGAGACTGAATACATGCGGGGACCTGACAATATCTCTTCCTGCACACACACCCAGTGACCCCTGCTCTGTGCCCAGATGGCAGAAAACCCTCCAGCGTCACTGGCCGGAGAAAAATTGCTTCTTGACCCTAAAGTGGCGATTGGCATTTCCGTGGGCACATAAGAAAGGGCTTACTTGCAGCTATCTCAAACATGTCATTAAGGATGCTTGCCGCCATGTGTTTGAGAATTCTTGGAAAGTAGTGGAGGTCCCACAAGCAATGCTTCCCCTAAGCTGTGGAGTCTTGTGAGCAAAAATTCTACTTTGTGAGCTACTGACATTAAAGTTGTGAGCAAGCAATTTGGCTATGGCATCAATTAGTTTGCTCTGGAGCTATCCTTCCTGAGCTAAGACAAAAATGTGTGAGCTGGAGTCTAAAAAACTGTGAGCTAGCTCACACTAACTCAGCTTAGAGGGAACATTGCCCAAAAGCCTTATCAAGACTGACGGCTTGATAAAGATTTCAATTAGAGACAGGCCTGTTATGTAGTACTAACCTTGACGTCTTCATGCTCCGAGGGACTTCTCTTTGGCTGTTAAAGTGAATGGTTCTTTTTGTCCACACAGCATAAAGAAGATGGTTCGGTAACTTTAAAATTGTATTTCAGCAGGGTTTATGTCCCGCTTGTAACGGTATGTCTTCTAATGTAATTACATACTTTGTACTTTATTTACACTTTGTCTGATAGCTTATCTTATAATACTATAAAAGCGCTTTCTTTAATGCACCTAGATGCACTTCCAACGTTATTTTAAAGCAAGAAACAGGCCTCCCCAGAATAGAGCTAAAAATATGGGACTACGCAATTTACTTCTGGTTAAGGATACATTTAATAACCTATTTCCTAGCCGCTGAACCCTACCCCGTATGGTCTGCAAAGATAATTGATAAAGTTGGAATGGTTGGTTTGAATCCAGAAGAGCTTTTTGATATGGGTTTGAATAAAGCAAAGGCCCTGGTATCGCAAAGATTGAGTGACACTAAATCTCAAAACATTGAAGCAATGCTCTCTATAAACTACAGCAGTTCAAAAACATGGCCAAATTATACATCCGCTCCATATCTCTTGAATATAATCCACGAGAGATATAGATGGACTTTTTCGAGAGCATGCTTCAATACATTTCCTTCCACAGTACTATTTGGCAGATTTTCTGAGTTGCCATTGCAGAAGCGATATTGTGCTGTTTCTGGAAAAGTGATTGAATCTGTTACAAATATTCTCCTGTATTGTGAATCTTATCATGAAAAAATATTGCAATTAACTATTCCACTCCTCCCTAAATTTATACCACTGAATTATTATATGAACTTCAGGTCTGAAGTATTCTGGAAATATCTCTTAGAAGATACACAGAAACCCATAACTTAGCAAAATTTTCCACTATGGCAGTTAGAAAAATATTGCAATTAACTATTCCACTCCTCCCTAAATTCATACCACTGAATTATTATATGAACTTCAGGTCTGAAGTACTCTGGAAATATCTCTTAGAAGATACACAGAAACCCATAACTTAGCAAAATTTTCCACTATGGCAGTTAGAAAGTGGAAATGTGTGGAATTATCACAAATGATCTTTTTTTTTTTTTGAGTTCCGAGTTTTATGACTATTAGATGGTTTTTAGAGATCCTGTGATTTGAGGTTGGTTTTTGACCGTAATAAATATTGACTTGAATACTATCAATATTTTTGCAAAAAAATATTGTTTACATTTTCAAGGTTGCTTTTGTATGTTTGGCAACTTCCTCCATGCTTAAGTACACAGAATCCGCATTGCTGTCATATCAGCTCTTTCAGCCCCACCTACCACACAGGGAGTCTGTTGAGGGGAGAGAAAGGAGTTTGTAAGTCGCTCTGAGACTACTTAGGGTAGTGAAGGGCGGGGTATAAATCCAATCTTTTCTTCTTTTACCTCACAGGGTGTCTGTTGTGGGGAGGGGAAGGGAAAGGAGTTTGTAAGCTGCTCTGAGACTCCTTAGGGTAGTGAAGGGCGGGGTATAAATCCAA
>NW_015177134.1:46246-46455 GCF_001447785.1 Gekko japonicus
TCTCTTCTGCTTCTTTTACCTCACAGGGTGTCTGTTGTGGGGAGGGGGAAGGGAAAGGAGTTTGTAAGCCGCTCTGAGACTCCTTAGGGTAGTGAAGGGCAGGGTATAAATCCAATCTCTTCTTCTTCTTTTACCTCACAGGGTGTCTGTTGTGGGGAGGGGGAAGGGAAAGGAGTTTGTAAGCCGCTCTGAGACTCCTTAGGGTAGTG
>NW_015177134.1:46590-46915 GCF_001447785.1 Gekko japonicus
CCTCTGAGACTCCTTAGGGTAGTGAAGGGCGGGGTATAAATCCAATCTCTTCTTCTTGTACCTCCCAGGGTGCCTGTAGTGGGGAGGGGGAAGGGAAAGGAGTTTGTAAACCGCTCTGAGACTCCTTTGGGTAGTGAAGGGCGGGGTATAAATCCAATATCATCTTCTTCTTTTACCTCACAGGGTGTCTGTTGTGGGGAGGGGGAAGGGAAAGGAGTTTGTAAGCAGCTCTGAGACTCCTTAGGGTAGTGAAGGGCGGGGTATAAATCTAGTCTCCTCCTCCTCTTCGTCTATTTTCTCCACATCTCCTTCCTTCTGCTGGCCA
>NW_015177134.1:46987-48901 GCF_001447785.1 Gekko japonicus
ACTCTTTCCTCCGTTGGCAACATAGTTGGGTGCACCATTTGCAGGTCCCCGAAGTGTTTCTCCAAAGGTACAAAGGCGACTTGCTAACTCTCTCATGACAAGCACTAGATTTTTTCTGTTTGATCTCTCCACCCACAATGCAGGCCTAGGGCTGAGAGAGCTCTGACAGAAACTGCCCTTTCAAGAACAGCTCTTGTCAGAACTACGGGTTGCCCAAGGTCATCCAGCCAGGTGCAAGTGGAGGAGTGGGGAATCAAACCCGGTTCTGCCAGATTAGAGTCGGCACACTTAACCACTACACCAAACCTCCTTAATGGGAGGTTAAGGGAGGGTACATATGATGCTCCTTATGCAGTCACTCCATTGGTTACCTATCAGCTAGGTATCGGCTGTCACATAAAAAGCCCTTCATGGCCTCGGTTTCTTATGTCTGTGGGACCGCCTCTCCCACTATGCTTCACCACGACCTCTTTGTTCATTGAAAGCGGGGCCTCCAACTGGTGCCACCCAGCAAATGGGCAAAATCAACAGTGGCCCATCCACATCCATTCTCTATTGTGGACCCCCCTGTCCTGACGCATTCCTGGGCCAGGGCGGAGCGTGCAGCCGGAGCAGAGGGTGCGTAGAGTAGGGCGCTAATCTGTGAGGCGTAGTCGAATTCCTGTCCGGGATCATGCACAGAGACGATGTGAGCACAGAGCAGGTTTAAAGGGCAGCCTGAGAACAGGGTCGAGCGGCCGAAAGTCGGGCAGACTGAGGAGAGATCTGAGAGGCACCAAGAGGCGGTACGAGAAGTCTCGGTGAAGGAGCAGAGTCCGGTTCAGTAGCTTCATCTCCCTTCAAGGAGTCCGTGCCGCGCCCTTCACTGCTGGCATTCCAGAGGCTCCCTGGACAGCGGAGGTGAGGAAGCCCATGTGACTTTGTCTGATCCTGGGTCAGGTCAGTTGGGGCACTCCCTTGGTTTCAGGGGAGCAGCTGTCAGTGGCCAGTCGTGATCCGAGGCCTGCTTCTGCTGCCCGTTCGGCACTGTCTGAACCGGCCGACATGGGCTGGTCAGGGTGACATTTCATCATAAATCCTTTTTTGTTCTGTGAAGAACTGAACATGGCATGACCTTACCAGGCTGGAATCTGCATGGCAGGGCCATGGAGGGGAGGATACTTTTAAGTACAAAACAACAACAGCAACAACAAGCAGGACTAAGGGGGAAAGTCCTATGGTGTAACCCCTCCTCCAAAGATTTTATCAAATGGGGCATAAGGAGCTGGAACCTTCTGCACGCTGAGCAGATCCTTTACCACTGAGCTACGGCCCCTCCTCCCTCCAATTCCAGACTCGGGTACTACATTTTTCAATTCAAATGGCCAGGTCGTTAGGTATAAGTAGTTAATAAATAAATTAATTAATACCCAATCCAATTAGGCTTCCTCGGCCTCTAATTTTTTTTTTCTTACCTCAGGCTCCTCTGAGGAGTCATTTTCTCCAGGGTGGCAGATCTGTGTTGTCTGGAGTTCAGTTGTCATTCTGTGAGATCTCCGGGTGGTACCTGGAGGCTGGCAACCCTAGGACTCCTGGAAGCAACCTCTGGGTGACTTGATACCCCTCGACCCACATGACTCCACTAGGCCTGGCTGCTTGCTGCTCTTCAGCAAGGTTGGTGTAGCCCTTAGAGCTTCAGAGTCAGGGCCTGGGAGACCCAGGTTCGAATCCTCATCTAATGTGGAAGCAGGCCTGTAGCTACAGTAGGGTATCTCGGGGCTGCCCCCCCACAACTTCCTACCAAGGCCCCCTCGACTTCCCATCCAGTACAGCCCCCCCTCCAATTTTTTTATTTGTGGTACTCCCTTGGGGGAGTTGTGGGGGTTTCCGTGGGGTGACCCCCAACCTATTTAAAGGCCCCTCAAATTAAAAAAA